>NW_027204954.1:0-18822 GCF_024711535.1 Dipodomys merriami | reverse complement strand
AAGGATATGTCCTAGTCCTATTTTTTTTTTAAGTTAAAATCAAGTCATAAATAACCTTCTACAAGCTATTACCTGCTTCTCCAACCAGTGAACTGTCATGTCTGCTACAAGTTTACCAAGGGTTAAACTCCCCACGGAGACCGATGCCTAACAGCTCTCCCACAGCCAAAAGAGAATCTAAGAGAAGACAATTCTCACGATGTAAGTAAAAAAAAAAAAAAAGAAAGAAATACATCTGATGATGATAGGGAGACACTCAAAATTAAAAGGACAATGTAGACAGGTGAGGAGAAGTAGCGAGGAATCATCTTTCTTTTTTCTGCCATGAATAAAATAGAGACCACGAGTTGGGGGCCAGTTAATTATATTAAAAAAAAAAGAAAGTATCTCCAGAAAAATCTTTTTTTTCTCAGTGAAATAGTTTAGTTCTTTCATATAACATATTACACAACGTTAACAACCATGAAAAAACAATACAAAAATGCCCTCCGTTTAACAAGTAGAAAAATATAACTAGTATATTTATATTCATATATATATATATATGGCAATTGTGAATCTAATACTGTACAGAAGTAATTTATGCAGTTTGTTTTTACAAATAAATTATAGCTTAAATGCCTTTTCTTTCTGTTTTAAATTCTCTCCCTCCTCCTCTGGATGTACAGGTCTGGGTTGCTGCCTGGGACCATGATCGCCCATCAGTGCCAGTCAAATGTTCTGCCCACCAGCTCGAAGAACTTCTTATTGGGCTCGTGGAAGTACTCGTGCAGTTTGTGGAGGAGTTTGGGGTCCACCTGGGGGTGCGCGCGGCCCTTGGACTCGTGCAAGCAGCGGTCCCGGCCCCCGTCCCGCAGGCAGTAGAACCCTTTGGTCTTGTTGAAGTAGAAGTTGGAGGCGTTGATCTGGGGCGCCAGGCGCAGGAACCTCTCCACCTTCTGGATCTCGGGGAAAGGGTCCCGGATGAGGCGGTCCCCGTCCACGATGTGGAAGCGGCCGAGCGGGAAGAAGCGCAGCCAGTTCTGCATGTGCACGTGGTACAGGCTGCGGTTGAGCGCCTTGTAGTCCACGTTGAGGCGGCCATGGCGCACCAGGAACTCCTCGATGGCCGGGTAGGGCTTGCGCTTCTGCAGGTGGTTGTAGAACACCTGCGTGTAGTCGGACAGCACGCGCTCCGAGGGGTCCCGCAGGATGAGCAGCAGGCGGATGGCGGGGTTCATGCGGTGCACGCGCGCGGGCACTTTGGGGGAGGTGAAGTAGGCCGGGGTCTTCTCCACCGTGAGCTGGTGTGGCAGGGACAGGGGCATCTGGCTGAGGTACCAGCCCAGGCCCTGGCTGTAGTGCTCCTCCCAGTCGAAGAAGTGCACCTCGTTCTCCGCGGCCGCCACGTCGGGGTGCAGGCTGAGCATCTCCAGCAGCGCGCGCGTGCCGCCCTTGCGCACCCCGATGATGATGGTGTGAGGCAGCTGCCGGGCCGAGCCGTTGGTGGGGGCGACCCCCACGCCGCCATCGCCGGGCTCGAACCCGGGAGAGGCCGGGCGCGAAGGCACCAGCTGGGGCTGGGCCACCAGCAGCAGCGCGCCCAGGAGCAGCGCCGCCCAGGCCATGCTGGACACCTGGGGGGGCCTCAGGGCGCCCCACGCGGCAGGGACCGACCTCCGATCAGTGGCACATGGGTGTCGAAGGCTGCCGGTTACTGGGGAGAAAGAAAAGAACAAGGACACGTGTTAACCCCAAATGGAAGAGAGAAGCCACACCGTGGACACCTGTAGTCTGGGCGCTGCGTTTTACCTTCTTTGGAGTCTTGTTCATCTCTCTGTAACACTTTGTAAGAGGTTAGAGTGAAAAAAAAATATATGTGCATATGTGTGTGTGTATATATACATATATATTTATCTTTGGGGATATATATATATATATTTATAATGTGGGGGTGGAGGTAGAGCCATGGCATCTATGGTAATTACTGTTCCAAATGTGACGTTAGACATCTTGAGCACCCAGAGAAGAAGGACCAAAGCACTGGCCAAGGCTGTGTGCCAATAACTTTGTTTATTTAAATTTACATGCACTCATTTTTATTCATAGTACACTCCCTCTATTTTTTTCCTCATTTGTTTGCGAATCTCCGTATGGCTATCTCACACGTGGTACAAAAACAAGGCCAGAGACCCCTTCTCGGCCACCATTCCACAACCCCTGCCCTACAGAAAAGGGTGGAAATCTCGGTCACTGGGCTCCACCAAACACCAGGGAAATAGCTGCCTACGTCTCAGTAGCCGTCAGTGATCTAGAACAAGGCTTGTTTCTTCACCCCCATCCCCACCCCCGCCCTTTTAGGGGCTCTTCCTCTCCCAGGGCAAGCAAACCTGAGCAAGAGAACCATCACCCAGTACCCAGTAAGACCCTGGTAACGGTCTTACTGGGGCAGCAAGGAGAAAGGAGAGAAAGGAGAAGGGAACAAGGAGAAACTTGATGTGGGCTTGACACATGGTGAATGGAGAGCCATGACAACGCTGGCCTCACGAGGCCAGGCCCCAGCGCTGGTGCCACCACCATGGGAAGAAAGTGCCCTGGCCAGCAGCTGGCCTTGGGGTTCTACTCATCAAACCACACCCCAGCCCTTTATTTTGCTTCAGTCACATTTCAGACAGAGTCCCCGTACTGCAACCCTCCTATGGATGCCTCCTGCAGAGCTGAGATTACAGATACAAGCCACCACCCAGCACTTTGGGAGTGTTGATATGGGGGGTCTCACCAACCTTTTCCCCCCATCCCCTGGGCTGACCTTGAATGAGATCCTCCTGATCTCCACTTTCTGAGTAACTGGGGTGACAGGTGTGAGCCACCAGGCCTACCCTCTGGTGAGTGTTACTTGACTCTCTGCAGAAAGATGTGGTAGTAGGTTGGTAGGCACATTCCTTTATTGGCCTGTGACAATGGAGAAGTCTTCACAGGAGAAATGCTTACAGTGGACAAGAGGGGGTGAAAAGTGATGTAAGCAGAAGAGCAAAATGGCTTGTGTACATAGCGCCTGACTGCGAATAAAGCAGCTCCCAACTGGCTCAGTCTCAGTGTAGGCTTCTACTCTGTAGGTGACCGACGTGTCCAAGGAGCCCCAAATGTAGTCCATTTCTAAAATCAGAGCCCGGATTCAAAGCTAAATTTCCAGCTCTCATTCTTCAAACTGCCTCCTTCTACCCAATTCCTCTTCTTCACCTTTCTGACAGCATTCGGCCAGTAAAACCCCAGAAGGACACACACAGGCTAATGACTACTTAGCCTTGGTGTCGGGGCCTCCCAGAGCAGATATGTTGTGGGAGAGGCTGTGGAGGAGCAGATGCACGAGCACCTGTGTTTGGCAGTCTCCAGACCAGAGGAGACTTTGAATGCTCACTTCAGTAACTCTGCTTCAACACTGAAGGGATGGGTTAGAGACAGGCCTACTATGGGCCCTGCCATGTTTATAAAACCAGTGAAATGTTTTCTATTGAGAAGATCCATCCCCTTCTTTAGAATGTGTTTAAATTGTACTTCACCATGTTAAAAACAAGTAACATTTGATGACTGGATCAGGCATGGTAACTCATGCCTCTAATCCCAGAATATATATATATATATGTATATATATATGAACAACCAACACAACCCAGGACTTCAGATTAAATTTCTTGATCTGTTTCCCCTGCCTTGAAAAAACAAATGTAAGTTATGTAGCAAGCAATGGACCAGATTTGCTATCAGAGAATGAGAGTGCACCAGGGCAGACACTTGAGAGATTAGGTGGCAAATATTTTTTAAGGAGAAGAAGTGTTAAGGAGGGTTGGCCACGCAAGATGTGGTTTGAGGCGGGTTGTGCTGATGGGGTGTACAGGGAGGGTAATGGGTTATTTGCTTCAGTCAAATGAATGTTTCAGAATGCTTCAGTCAAATTTCATTTCCTTTTCAAATGATCATGTGGAGAGAAAAAAATAGGCCTGGTGGTGGTGGTGGTGGTGGTGGTGTGTGTGTGTGTGTGTGTGCACGTTTGTCTTTGTGTATCACATGTACATATGATTTCATGGTCCAGGGGAAAAGTAAAGTACTAACACCTAAAACTAAGCATCAGTTCTGCATGAAGACCCACAAAACAATAACCCAGCTAGATCTGTTGTTTAGATAGTCTGGCTAGTTGATGCTGTTTTCTGGGTAGTACAGGATACCTCTGAGACAGCTTCTAAAGGGGGAATTACCAGCAGACAGCCAAAATATAGTTTGGCTTTTACAAAAAAAAAGAAAAAAAAAAGAAGAAAATGAAAAAAAGGCAGTTAGTAGTTAAAAGCCCCTTGTTTCTACTTTAATACTTTCTAAAAATGAATGCACTTATGTCTAGACCTTTTGTATTCCAAATATATTTCAGTTTTACAGGGGAAAATTAGCTGAAATCATATCTATCTGTGTGTATACATATATATGTGTGTGTTTATGCCAGAGTAAATATACATATATTTCTAGCTACACATGTTATATATGTGCATATAAGTATATTTGCATATATGCTACACATGTATATAGACTGCGTATATGTATTTTTATACACATATGCATATCTAAGTAAATACTCCATGTTACTATACACTAATATGCAATGGAATATGTATGCACACAAAATAGCCAGTGGGAGACAACTTCTTTTGGTGGCTCAATCATTTGGACCCACCAGAGGCATAGCCAGAAAAGATGCCCAAGTTCAGATGGAGCTGGAAGCTCCATCAGCGCCACACTGACCTTGACAATGGAATCTCAGCATCAGAATGACGCTTGGAATTCCGGCCCAAGAGAGTCATGTTGTCTTTTCGTGTTATCAGTGAAGATGCTTGAGATGACTTCCCACAGCCACAGTTCCAAATCCGGACTTGGAAATTTTGGATCCTGATTTCTAGTCCCGTAGCCTTGGTTGCTATGACTGCTTTCTATAAAACAATGATTGTGCTGAAGAGGTCCCCAAAGAAGAGAGACACAACAGAATAGAGCCAGCAAGGTCAATTCCTTGGCCACCAACTGCAGAATCAGCTGATGCATGGGGTACACCCAGCATGATGTCACACCCAGTAATCTGTTCTGTTTAGTAGATGGGGTGAAGGCATCATGCTTCTAGCTTTGACCTTGGTCAGTGTGTCTTTGCTTCTCAGCCTGTAAAATGGGCACATTTCCACCAGCCCCAATGACTATACTGAAACGGAAATAAGATGATATGCCAGGGTTGTCCAACAGAAATATACTGTAGGCTGGATCTGCCCTTTTAAATTTTCTAGGAGCCATTTAAAACATATTTCATGTGATCAACATATATCCAAAATATCACTACTGCAACGTGCAATCACTATGCACAATCCTATGCATCCTTTTGTATCATGCCTAAAAAAATCCACTGTGTGGATCTTTATAGTACCTGTCCAGGCTATGGTGGAAAACACACGTGGAGCACTAAGCCACAGAGGAGGCCTTCCTGAGTGGGAAGAGGACCAGGAGGGTGAGTCTGAACTTGCCGAAGGCACAGACGCAATCATTATTCTCCCTGAAGATAAATTCACTCTTCTCCCACAAGGAGTGAACCAGGTCATCCTGTACACATGGAATGGTCTGGAAGTTTGGAGCTGTCAAGGGCAGGGATCTAGAATGCTCCACAGCATCTGGAGCTGAGGCCATCCCTTCGACCTCCTCTCTTGTCTATGTCATGGCCCTGTGTAGGCTCTGGGCTAAGGATGACTTTTTGATTCATGGGATATTCTTCCTGCCAACTCCACCAGAGTGGTCTCTACTACAGGATGAAAGCAGTGGTTTTGTCTAGAGAGCTGGGGGACAGGGCAAGGATTCCAACACTGAGTAGGCAAAGCCCGGGTCTTTGTTTCCCACTTCACTTCTTGGCAAGACCTACAGTTAGTGTACAAATAGTTACTGGGCCAAACAGTTTGATTCTTAACCAAGAACTGGGTGTGCATGAGTCTTACTAACTGGGCCTCTTGGTCTGGTTCTTCAGCCCTGTTAAATATTCATGCTCGGTGCTGATCCTTGGATAAGCAATAGCATTTCTATGAAGACTCAGCTTTGCTTGGATGAGCAAAACACGCACCTTCCTTCCTCATAGGCCAATTAATAGTTCCCAGGGGCAGACACAGCCATTTCTGTGTGCTGTTTTCTAGGCGCTGCCGTGACAAACCAAACCCTGGGGCTCAGGAAGTCAAAGGACATGAACTCCTCGCACCAGTGACTCCAGGCTTCCGCAGGCCCCAATGTGAACATAAAACCACAGGTGAACCCTGCAGGGCACTCCAGAAACATCCACAAGGGGACTTGCTTTAGAATTTAATCCAAATTCCTATCGGGGGCAAGGGGGTGTCCCCTAAAGTGGCCCCTCCAGCTTCACGTTGCACCTTCATCTGGGCTTAAGCCTCACTCACCTATCTGTCCTCTGGAACCCACTCAAACCCACCCATCTTTGGCCTTGGAATTTATGACTCCCCATTTCTAGGTTGCTAGGGTGCTCTAGGTTTTCTGAGGCTGCTGTTTGATGATCAGGTCAGGTTTGTTTTTTTTTCCCAAACATCTCCCCTAGTACACAGACACCCTCTCATTCACATCAATCCATTTGATGGTCCTCAAATACTTTTGGAGATCCCTTGGTTGTCTACTGATTGCCCCTCCCTACAATGCACCTTATTGAGCCTCTTGGTTGTTGTCAGGTCTTCTCTGGCTGTTGGGCTCATTATAGGGACTGCTGTCTATTTGTTACATCAACTTGTTAAGGACAATCAACGGTTAGGCCAATGTCTAAAGGTTACTGAGAAAGGATTTCCATTTAGCAAACAGAGGAATTTTAAAAGTCTGTATCATATGAGTAGTAGCTTTGCCAGCGATCTCTAGAGAGTCAAGCATCAGCCAGATGTTGCAAGGGGCTTCTGTATGTCTAATAGTGACAGGACATAAACATTTTTAATCTCAAAGGGGGGGAAGCTGTAACATAACCCTTCAAAATATTTTTAAATTTTTCTTCTGAAGTCTTCTTGTCACGTAATTCATTATGACCCTGACTGTAACAGAGGCTCTTAGTCCTAACACTGGAACACATTCATGGACCCAAATGAAGTAAGAATAATATTTCATGAATAGAAACTTGCATCAGCAACAGAGGTGTGCTAGCAGCACCTTGTCTGCAGAACAACTGGCCATTAACAGGAAGAAGAATATAGCTGGTGTGGTCAGAATCTCCTCTAGGGCAATAGGGGTGATCTAATCATGGCCCACAAGTACTTGATAAGATTCAGGAAAAGAGATACAGAGGAAGGGGCTGCCTGCTGGACATGTGCCATCATGTGCCAGGCAGTAAGTACTGGCACATAGATCATCTCTTTTAACACTTACCACATGATGGACAGGGAGGTGTTCTCTCTTTTATTTATATTTCTAAGCAATGAAATCATGGCTAAGAGGAGTTGGAAAGCAAAGAAGGGTTTGCAATCAGACAGATGCAAGGTGGGATTCCTGTACCTAATTGTCTTCAGGTACCTTTCTTGAGGGTTCAATGTTCAGCTCAGGCTTAAACCTACTTCACAGGGGAGCCATCTGGATTGAATGCTATTCATACCAAGTACACAGCACAGGGCCATGCACATGACAAACATCAGTGCCCTGCCTCCCCCTCTCCCCACACTAGATACAGACATTTACTAGAAACTTACAATTTAGGGTAAATGATCTGCTCAAGATCTCTGAATCAGGAAATGTCATAGCTCAAATTCCAAGGCCATCTGCAAAGCTCTGGGCATTCATCTCTCCCTTTGCATGTCTGTGTTCCCGGTGGGCAGGGGGAAGTGAATTCCAAACAGCAGGCCAAACTTGTACAAAAGCAACATAAGAGAGCAGAAAGTACCAGATCTTATATGTTACTGTGCAAGAACTGCTCAGTTCAAGCATTCCATGGTATCAAATAATAGAATTTTCTAGAACTAACTGAAACCTAAATAAGATAGTTGGACAACATAACTTTTCTTCTTCTTCTTCTTCTTCTTCTTCTTCTTCTTCTTCTTCTTCTTCTTCTTCTTCTTCCTCTTCCTCCTCCTCCTCCTCCTCCTCCTCCTCCTCCTCCTCCTCCTCCTCCTCCTCCTCCTCCTCCTCCTCCTCCTCCTCCTCCTCCTCCTCCTCCTCCTCCTCCTCCTCCTCCTCCTCCTCCTCTTCTTCTTCTTCTTCAACTGAACCTCTGGGCAATCAAAAGCATGAGGTTATTTCTTCTTTTTTAGGAGTCAAGCTGGTCTGCACTTTCATCTCTACAAAATGACTTAATAACCTGTTGCTGGGGTGTTAAATTTCCATCTTTGGCAGCTCAGAAAGTAAGAAATAGGAAACAAATTGAGCGTTGACTGTCACTCTGTGGAAGGGCCCTGATATTTCCAGACCAGCATAAATATTTATTTTCTCTACCTTGGCTCCCTATACATGACACTTCTCAAGAAAGGTTGACATGAGCTTTTGTCTGGACTTATAGTAGCAATAGCTGTCAGGTAGGATGGGATTAAAAAGAGTTTATAGAGTCCCAAGAACCAGAGGTCAGTTCACATAATGTTAATAAGGTTCCCTGGACCATATCAGCTGTCTGGTGAAAAAGAAATTGGCCCTATTTTCCTCATGAGGAGCTTAAGACTCTTGGAATGCAACTCGTCCAGGCATTCTCGGCAGCCTTAAGTCCTCTGAAAGGCTGAGAGTTTCCAAATTTACAAAAATAAATATTGAAAGTACCTCAGTAACAAACATCACTCTCTAGAACTAAAGGAAAGAGATACCTTGTCTAGCTAGGGATGGAAGCAATGGGTCATGATAGGAGCAGGGACATGGAGCTGTAACTCTCAGCGCCATCTTGGAGTCTGTGAATGTCCCCTGATAGAATCAAAACAATGAATGCATAAATAAGAAATGCAACCTCGCCCCGCAGGGTAGTTTGAAGCCTACCCATGCAACGCTTGTCCTCCTAAAGTACAAGATTAGAGGCGGATAAGCAAGCAAGGAGGAGTTCTGTGCTTTGCAACCCTGAGAGGCAGATTTTAGTCCAGGGTGTTCGAGGGATAGCCTGGGGTGCTGCATTCCTAAGGCACTGGTTCTCAGGACCAGGTGGAGTTGGCTTACTCATTTCCAATCCCAGGAATGAAGGGCCTTAGAATGCGCATGTCTGCCCAGATTCTGCCCACCTGGCCTGTGGGAGGAGTGTTCTGCGTGTTCCCTTTGTTTTCTTACTTGTGTGGAGGTAGTTGGTTTTCAGGTCCAGGATTAAAAACAATCATGGGAGATGGCAAAGAGAAGGAATCAGGATGGGAATGAGGCCGTTTCACAAGATCAAACCGGTAACAAGACTGGAACGCACCCAGGGGAGATCCTGGAATGAACAGAGAATTTAGAGCCAGAAACTTGACTCAAACCCCAGCTCTCCCATTTAGAATGCACAAGACAACCTCTGAATTTCGGAGGCTGAGATGGGAGGCACTGGCCCTCTGTATTTGCAGTGAAGGTTAAGTAAGATGGCACACATGGAGTGGCCAGAATATTGCCTTATTGCCTGGCCGGTGCCAAGCCTGCAAATGCCAGCCACTATTTTTGCCTCTGAAAAGAAAAAAAAAATGCTGCACAGTATAAATGGGTCCCAGGGATGATAATTAGTCAAACACATTTGTTCACGATCCAAACTGCTGCAGTGACTCAACCAGCCAGGGGCTCAAGGAAAAAAAAAAGACAAAAAGAAACAAAAGGACAGTGACACACAGATACACAGAAGCAATCCAGCTCTCTCTTTGGAGACAGCACAAAGCAAGGCCTTGCAAAGTGCCCTGTGAATGGGTACCAAGCAGCCAGGTGTGGGTAGCAGCAGCCCAGAGAAGAAGGAGAAGCAAGGCTCCTTCTCAGTGCACTTCATCTGCGTGGCTGGGCGCAGAAGGCAGCCGTGACCTAAATAAATCCTTCATTAGAGGCAGAAAACACTGGCACAGGCGGCGCACGGCAGAGCACTGTGACAGGAGGGTGGACAGGGCCTCTCTTATTTCTCAGAGAAGCTGAGGAGAAACAGGGCTCTGCGAGCAGACGGGAGGCAGGCGCTGGGCTGTGGCAGCCCTCTCTGCTGTGCCTGGCTTCAGTCCTGCCCCGGCTTATGACTCAACACCTGACAGGTGCCCTCTCAGCCACAGAAGCTCCCCCTACATGAGGGAGAGACCTCATCCATCAGCCCACAGGTGAAGAGCACCCACAAATCCCATGTGTTCCCCCAGAAATAGAAGTGGAGAGACACGGGGCATGGGAAGCAAAGAGAACCACGGGCTTTCTTGTTCCATTCTGCCATTTCACAGAAAAGGAAGTTGAGGTAGGTAAGGAATGAGAATCCTAAAGTCAGGCACACAGGTTCTGAAATGTGTAGGAAACTCCTGTGTCCTGATTCCTTTGCCAGGGGACCCCAAAACACGAGAATGTGTTGTGTTGGAGCATGGAGGATTAGGAGATTGCAGCTGGAAACAGGGATGTGCAAACCAAAGTAAATTCATCCCCCTAGATGGGCAAAGAGAAAGGGAGGATGTGCTTCATTTCTCCAGCCACTCTGTTAGGGATAGAATGCGTCTTTGTCACGTTCATGTTTTGGACTGCAAATCCCCAACGCAATGGTACGGGAAGCTGGGGTCTTTGGGAAGTGAGTAGGGTTAGGTGAGGACGTGCGGTTGGGACCCCTTAACCCCAACAAGTTTGGTGTCTTTGGAAGAAAAGGAAAGGACCAGAGCGTGCCTTCTCTGTCCACCTTGTGAACACACAGGGAGGAGGCAGCCAGGGACTGAAGACGCTGACACCTTGAAGCTGGGCTTCCAGCCTCAGTAACTGTGAGAGATGCCTCCCATGGGTGGACCTGTCCTGTGGACCGGTTTAGAGCAGTCCAGCTGACTGGGATGTGGTCTGCAGAGCAACAGCAGCTGAGGAAAGGGCTTTTCCTGAGCTCTCCTGCTGTGTAAGCACAGGACTGCCGCTGACGTCACTCGGGAAGCTGGCTGGTGGTAGGCTCCGGGCAGGCAACTCTGCACTTATTCTGGCTTAAACAGGCAGCTGCTGCCAACCATGGCAGCTGTTGTTGGTTGGAAACCAGGGGACCAAAGCGACTGATCTCTGGGTTTTTCAGGATTCAATTTGCCTATCTATGTGGTCAGTCCTGATGTGTATTACTTCATTAAATGGATACAACTTGGCCAATAAGGAGAAGAAGGGGGGGGGGGCGGGGAGGATTGTAGAACAAACTCAAAAAAGGCTGAAACCTAAGGGCTATATTGTGTTCACAGCTCATAACTAACATTTTACCAAGTGTCTACAAGGTTTCTCAAATGGCACTGCATTTCTGGGGATGTGGAAACAATCCAGTTACTGTACTCAAAGGGTGTCTATCTGTGAGTATATGGGATCTTGGAGGACATACCTGGAAGGAGCTGCTGGAGAGGAGGAAAGAGGAACTGCTCCACAGATACAGGTGGATAGAATATGTGGTGGAGCACATGGTGGTTCTTCTTCCCATAATGCCCTGGGTTTGCACTCAACCAACAAAATCTATGGTAGCTGCTCCCTGACAAGGCCGCAGTGGGAAAGTCAGTACTCTAGTTGCACTTTCAGGAAACTCGCTGCTTTACACTTGACTTCTCCTCTGTGTCTTACTCACAAGGCGGTGGCATGGAGTGAGCCATGGTAGCCACAGACCCAGGAGGGAGCTGGAGCAGGAAGTGCGTGGATGGAGGCCACAGGGGAGGTTCTGTGCGGGCATAACCTTGGAAGAGATGAGTCTGATCTGCAGAAATTCCCCCAGGGGCTCGGGCTCTAGTTATTTCGCAGCAGGAAGCTGGGCTGTGTTCTGTACAGAAGGCCCAAGCTGGACTTTGCTCTGGGACCCGCAGATGATGGCGGGCGGAGGTTAGATGGTACGAGGCTGTGAGAACTGCACACCCCTTCAGTGCCTGCTGAAGGATTCAGGAATTAAAAACAGGGTCCTAACGCATCTTTACCAGCAGGCAGGAGGAAAGTGAATGGAAGAAACATCTTTAAAATTTCTGTTTGACTGTGGCCCAGAGCTCCTTCAATCCGTATGGTTTAACATGATCATTTAAAAACAAATATTTAAGTGACCGTTCAGTAACATGCCCCTGTTCCTTCACTTCACATATGGTTATATCCTGCTACATGCTTCTGGCTGCTGAAACTGTCATAGGTGAAAATGAATTGTAGATCCATAACCTATTGAACATCGTAGCTGAGTGACACAGCACACAGCACTGGAAGCGTCAACTGCTTCCTTGGCAGGGAAGTCCCCCCTGTGATGCACTGTTGTCTGTCAGCATCTTGAGAGCACGGGAGCAAGTATGACCGGCTCAGGCACAGCTCCATATTCTAAGCTCAAAAGACAGGATCTACTGAATGCATAGCATTTTCTCACCACAGTTAAGTTGAAAAACTTTAAGGCAAACCATCCTAAATCAGGACTGTTTGTTTGTATTGCCAAGAAGAGAGAAACCAAGTCTGCAAGGAGCTCAGGGGAAAAACTAGAGTAGAAATCAGCACCATCCCAGGTTCTTTATTTTTCCTTCTTGGAATAAATCTGCTGCCATTAATATGGTAGTTGTGAATCAGCAAGAGTACACACTTCTTACCTCTGCCTCCTCCCCTGCTTATTTGCACCTGCCTTGATAAACACTTAAAAATGCAATGCAAGTTCAATATTCCTTTGTGCTGATGTTTGGGGGAATCAGCAAAATTAATTAGTATCTTATTTATCTTGAATTCAAGATTTAAAATTTCTGTATCAATTTACCTTATCAAGATAATGCCATTTTATTATCTTGTCATCTTGAAATATTTAAATGCCCTGTGATGTATTCAGATTTACAGCACTACACATGAATTACCCTGGACACAACATTTGCAATCTCTTACTATCTCTCACCCCAATTGAAATATCTTCAGATCAGATACAATGATGTATATCAAGGCAAAGCATCATAGACTGTGTTATTCATTTGTTCTGAATGCTAATGAAAATGATTGATTTATGTTTTATATTAAAATATTTGCTATCATTTCAATAAAGAAGTTGAAACAAGCAGGCAAGACTCAAGACGTAATCTAGAGTCATTGGATGAATTCTGGAGCCCACTCCATAGGAATGCTCGTTATTTTGTGTGTTTTGTTGTTATTGTTATTGTCATGGGCTTGAACTCAGGTCCTGGGCTCAAGGTTAGCACTCTACCTCTTTGAGCCATGGTTCTACTTCTGGTTTCTGAGTAGTTAATTGGAGATAAGAGTCTCACAGGGAGGTTTTTGTCCAAACTGGCTTTGAACCATAATCCTCTGACCTCAACCACCTGAGTAGCTAGAATTAGAGGCATGAGCCACCTGCACCTGACTAAAGTCTAGGTTTGAGTCCTAGCTCTAGATCTACCCTGTACTCCTGATTCAAGAGCAAATCATGTGACTTGTAGGTCTCATTTTTAATTCTAAAGTATGGGATTTGATCACAATATCAACTTTATAAGGCTATCATAAGAACAAAGGTGATATTACTACAAGGCATACATCAGAGTAGGCCTGGTATGTAGAAAGCTCACAGGATGTGAGTTATCTATCATCTTTTGGTTTTGCTTTTTACTGTTAAGGCTGACAAGTGCTTTATTCAGGTAGATAAAAATCACTATTGTCCATAATCTCAGGCACACAAAATGTAGCTCCATGGTCTTCTTTGCTTAGGAATGGGCAGGGTGGAGGGCTGGTAATCAAGAGCTGGACACCAATCCTGAATTCTGCCCCAATGTTTTAGCAGGCAGGACACAGAGACACTCTAGGCGTTCTTCAGTATCTTCAGAATGCAATTTGTAGAGACTAAAGAAGTAGACTTGTCTTTGTTGGCATCTATCCAAAATTCCAAAGAAAATGATGACTGTTAAAAGTTAACCACAGTCTCGCCACATCAGCCCAACATTTTATAGGTTCAAAATAGTCACTTATGTTAAATTTCTGAGCTGTGGGTTTCTTGAAAATGAAAGGTACAGATAAAAAAGAACTGCTGCTTCAGATCGAGTCTCTCATATTCAGCTTGCTACTCTCATTCTGCTCATAGTCATAACTAGCACTTATTCTATGAGTATTAATTGAATCAGGGGCCCGATTCACAGGCAGATAAGTTAGATGAGGGAACAATGTATAATCTATGCTTAATCATTACAGGAACAAAATAAGATGAACAGAGTGTTGCACGATTATGGACAGGCAATGGTTTGAATGTTCTCCATGAAACACGTTTGGGAACTCCATTCCCTGTACAACAGACACGGAAGAGTCAAGGCCTAATGAGAGGTGTTTAACTCATGACATTTCCCCACAGCTGAATGAATTCATGTCTTTATGAGACTTGGGGACTGCTCACTCTCCCTTTCTTTGGCCCTTCCCCCTTTTCCTGTGGGATTATGCAGCATGACCACCCCCACCAGATGACCATATCATGTTTGAGATACAGATAGAAGAAGTCACATTTCTTATGCAAATATTCTAGTCCCACCTATTCAGTTACAATAGCAGAAAATAGGCAACGATGGAAGGAAACGTGTGTATCCCTCTAAAATTCATGCTGAATTCTAAATGCCTACAAGTGGTGGTCCTCTGGGGTCTGGCCTTGGGGAGGGGCTTCAGGAAGGTGATAATCAACCTCAGAGAAAGGGAGTGCATTCACTCTCTTCCTATCACGTGAGGATGCTGAGAGAATTTGGAAGTCTGCCATCACTGTGGTGTCCCCGACCTTGGTCCTCCTGGCCCACACTACCCTAGGAAATAAATTCTCCTGCTTACAAACAATCCTGTCTGCATTATTTCTTTGTTGTGGCAGTCTGAATTGAATTGAACAAGCCTCATATCTGAAGTTACTCAGTGACAGTAAAAGAAACCGTTAGAAGCAAGCCTTCAGCATGAAGCAGGCACAAAGGGTCAGTACTTGTGGTAGAGAAAAATAATATTCCCTTTGTCCAGCTCCAAAGTGGAAGTTCTAGGCTGGACAGAAGTGATGTACTGCCAGACTTTCGCTGGCTCTCATGAATATGTAAGTTCAGGAGTTAGGGCTGCGCTTTCATTTCGTGGTAATGTACTTGCTTGGTATGCGTAAGGTCTTCAGTTCAATTCCAGGAAAACACCCACACCCACACATACTGGGGAATGGGACTGAGCACTTCCTCAGGGTCCGACTTCTTGCCACATACAACACACTCTCTCTCTCTAAGTAAATGGAAACATAACCACAGCAAAAGATCAGGATTTGAGAAAAACCACCTTATCAGCTCCAGGAATCAATGGTTCAGTGGAGACCTACACAGACACAGCATGTCTCAAGTTCCAGGGAATTGAAAACAAAGTCAACATCCATCCTGTCCCTTCCTTCAAGCAATTCAGGCCTGTATAAGGGTAAAATGTGTGGAGAGAGAGGGGAGGCAAAAATCATATACATAAAAAGTCCTTATTTCACAGCACAATCAGGGCAGTGGGAGGGGCCAGGATGCCAGTTGGTAAGACACAAAATTTTCAAGGAAAAGATGAGGTGAAGATATGAGTTATCTTTTAAAGTGGTACTATCTTCCTCAACTCACTATGGACTAGGAAAGGCAAGGTGCTGGGAATGAGGGAAGGACAGGAAGCAGTGTGCCTACCCTGGAATGTTCTAGATTGTTCTGTCTTTTGGTGCATTCACCGGATGTGAGACCTGAGGAATGCTAACTTGTGAAGCACCAGTTCCAGGCCCAGCATGGAGGATACTGCGGTGTAGATTCTCAGGATGAGGACCTCAGATTTCTTGCTCTTCTCTCACTTTTCCAAGACCATTGAGACATTAATAAAGTCAACACACATGTCAAAGCCTACAATCTTTTCAGTCTATACCATGACTCCTGAAGAAAGAGTTTTCAGAGGTATCTCATCTCCATCACTTTGGCCAAGCAAATTGCGTTGGTGCTGTGCCAATCACATTTATGCCTCCAACAAACTAGCGTGAAGCCTTAGGCCTGGTTTCTTATTCCAAATTGGCCCAAACCAGCAGATTCCGAAGTGTTCAGGGTGTAAATGAGTAGGGCTTATGGTTTGGATGAGTGTCTCCAGGGCATGTGTGTTAAAGACTGTGCACTACTGGGAAGCGGGGAGCCTTTTGGGGGGGGCAGGATCTAGTAGTGTCGGTTAATGCAGAGTATGCCTTGGGAGGGGAGTGTGGAAGCCTTGTCTTATCTCCTTCCCTTTGCTTTTCAACTGTCATGAAGCAATCAGCTTCCTCTGCCTTGAGATCTTATCACAATGGACTCTCTCCCTCCACAGGCACAAAGATGACAGGACACTTGACCATGAAGTGAAATCTCCAGGACAGTGAGTCCAATAAACCTTTCTTCTCTTTAAGTTGCTTCATCTCTGGCATTTTGTTGCCGTCCAAGAAAGCCAACTGCCACAGTCCATTTGGCCAAAGAACCACGGTTTTAGTCAAACGAGGCTCTGAAGACTGGTGCTGACATTTCTAGACTGGCTTTGCTTAGTCTCCCCTCAAACGTTTAGATCTGCAGAGAGAAACTTTTAATACTCTACATCAATCACTAACTTGAGCTCTGAAGACTTCTTCCAATTACCCTACATCTTCTTTCCCCTCATCGAAACACAAGCAAACTCAGCAGTACGCAGAGGTGCCTGCCTGGTACAGTGGCCAGGCCTTCTCTGTGCATGGTCTTCGGGCCTTGTCCTCCTCGAAGAGTCCCCACCCCCACCCCCAACCCCCGTGAAAGGGGAGAGGTGGCTAGAGAAACAGTCACAAGGAGTTGAAAGAGACTGTGGAACAGACACAAACTGGACAACTCAGTGGAGACCAAGAAGGAAACGTGCGTCATTTGCTCCATGAAGAAGATGCCCAAGGCAGTTCAGAGGTCTGCAGAGCACAAGAACCAAGTTCAACACTCTGACATGAAATCCAGGCTGTTGTACATACAAGGCAGAAATAAATAAATAGCATGGTAAGAGCTTAGGGTTAAATCCCTGGGCTTAAATCCTGCCTTAGTTCGGTGCCCTTGGAAATACTGTTCTTCTCTCTCTGGACTTTAGCCTGCCCATCAAGAAAGAGAACCCTTTCTAGGGTGGTTGTAAGAATTAAACAAAGTCTCACAGGCCCACCTGACCCAGTAACAGGGTCTCGGTGACATCCATGCAGAAATTTGTAGTGTGATGATAGACATGAGCTTAAAGGAGAGAAAGAAATGAGTAATAGTTCAGGTTTTATAACTACTTGTCTGGGCTGCTGAAATAATTGCTATGAATACAGAAAGGAAAGACAACTTTCCAAAATGTGCCACGTTTGAAAAAGATGGTCTTCAGCAAAGGCACAAAACAGTGACCATACTGATAGCTCTGCAGAGAGACAGATGACAAAGGAAAAGATGAATAAAAAGCATAAAGTGGCTCTTAATTTTGTGTTTTTACTTAAAGGACAGCTCTTAGGAGGCGATCAGCCTTTATCAGAGAACCTTAAAGAACTATTCAGGTAAAGAGGGGCTGCCAGGGCTGACAATCTTGAACACATAGGTTTCCTTAAAACAGCAGGGTCCGGTCCTTTGCCTGAGTATGTGACCAGGCTCTGTGTGCAAGGCTGGCTGAGGACAATGGCCCTGAGCAGGTATTTCCAAGGCTGGCCAAGGGCTGATGCACAGATTGGCTCTGCTGAGCATGCCCAGGAAAGAACAGAGTCCAAGTGACCCTTGCTCTTACCAAGAGGACATTTTCTCATATTATCTCCCTTATAAGGTGACAAAGGATAGCTGCCCTCTTGAATTCTGGGAAATTTTAAGCTTAAGGTATCAGACTTTCCCTCCAAGCCTGACGTTTCTATTCACACTAATAGGACTTTGGCTTCCCAAGGACCACCACCAGGTCCTGGCTTCCATTTTGCCAGGTACGTCAACCCACACTTCATCCACAATTGTGCTCCTATACCCTGCAACAGGCACAGGGGTCAGGAGTCTCTTCTCAAGCTCTTGGAGAACATTTCTCCTGAAAGATGTAACCAAGGCAACAGAAATGACAGCCACATCACCTGTGTGATGTGATGTTCTAGCCGCATGGGGTAGGGGCAGCGTCAGGACAGGCTAGGACTAAGCTAGTCTGAGCTGAGTCCTGCATCTCCGTACTTCCTCCTTGTCGCTTGTCCAGTCTGGGTCTCTCTGGAGGGACAATGAGGGGTCAATGTAGGTATGTAGTACAGAATGTAGTGTGAGGTCTGAGGCTGGGATGGTTAGAATGGGAGAGACACCACTGAACTTAGAGCTTATTGCTACCTTCACTCAGAGCACAAAACAGCGAGTGAAGAATTAGGTTTTGTGCACCCACTGTGTGCTTAAATGTCGGAAAGTCACCACTAAGCACACTGCTGCATTTAATACTACTAAAAGACTCGATAAGATGAAAAGTATTACGTTTCTTGATGTTTTCATTCAGCAGTAATTGCTAAAGTGTCAACAGTCAACCAGGTATTGATTTAGATTGAATTCAAATTCAAGTGATATAGGCCAATTCTCCAAATTCCTATAAGACAATCACTTGGAATGAATTAAATATGAAATTTAGGCCTATATATAAGAGATGATTAAAACTGTGGAAGAATACTTGAGGTTCACAGAGCTTCTGAACTTGCTCAAGGTGACACCAGCTCGAAGCATGTGGCCGGGACAAGATCTCTTCTGTGTTTGAGAGTCCTGCACTTAAGCCTCAATGCTACGAGAGGATGAA
>NW_027204953.1:0-18828 GCF_024711535.1 Dipodomys merriami | reverse complement strand
TGAAGACATGCCAGGTAAAAATATTTCAAAGAATAATAACAAATACTATTTTAACTCAGACTTACTATCTCTTACTTTAACTAATAGGTCATCAAAAATAACAAGCAACCATACCATACCATACCATACCATACCATAGAACAAAGGAGAAACAAAACTCAAAAACAATAACCAGGCAAACAGTACCTGGGGCACATAGTTTAGGAGATCTTATTTTACTTAACAGTCCTATAAGAAAAATGGTCTCAGTTTCATAGGCCAGAAGCTTGGTATCTTAGAGAGAAGCAATTGTGGGACAGAGAGACTTATAGACTGACAAGTTTAGACTTGGCTTCTAACACCTGGTGAGAGGCTGAAATCAACTAAAAAAGCAGAAATATTCACAAATCAAGAAAAAGAATATTTAAAGGACGGACTGGTATCTTCTGGATGGAATATGTTTTTAAGCTACCTGTATACTCTAACCATGGTTGTTAAGTGAACAGGCCTAAGGAACTAATACTGAGAGGGATTGAGGCTTGTGAGATATCAGACTATTCTCTATATATGCAAAAAAAAAAAAAAAACCACCACCACCAACAACAAAAAACAACCTTTTCAGCCAGATATCCTTAGTGATAGTATGGATCTGTTTGTTCTCCTCTGGGTAAAATCTCTATAGTGGGTGCCTTGAAAGTCCCCCCTTCTACCCAAATTCTATCTTCACTATCCTAGTAAGACATCAATCTATCTGCAGACCTGGACTACTATGGGACTTTATCCATGCCTGTATTGGTCTACATGGAGGCACATTGCACGTGGGAAGCTACACTTGACTATTTTAGTCATTTAACAGTAACTGCATTCCAGAATAGCATGTTTTTAATATGAAAAATTCTAACATCAATACTATCCCTGTTTACTAGATTCTACGACTTATTATTAAAGAATACCTCTGCCAACTAAAAACAAAGTACAAAGTGAGCAAATAGGATAAGCAAAAATATAACTTGTAACATCAAAAATACAGATCATATATTTCAGTCAACTAGAGAGAAATAAGGGAGAGAAGAAAAGAGAGACAGAAAGAAATCTTTTTTTCTATGTTTTGTATTGTAAAAATACTCAACATAGGGGTTACATAATGTAAGGTTATGAGTATATTTCCTATCAAGCATTGTTACCTCCTCCTTTGTTTTTCTACTACTATCTGATCCCTCCCCACTTCACCAACTCACAAATGAAATCTTAGGGCTGGGAAGGTGGCTCAGTAGTAGAGCGCTTGCCTTGCATGCATGAGGCCCTGGGTTCAATTCCCCAGCACCACATAAGCAAAAAGAAAAAAAAAGCTGGAAGTGGCGCTGTGGCTCAAGTGGTAGAGCGCTAGTCTTGAGCTGAAGAGCTGAGGGACAGTGCCCAGGCCCAGAGTTCAGGCCCCAAGACCGGATCCCCCCCGCCCCCCCAAAAAAAAGAAATCTTAAACTTAGGGGAACTATTGAAAGAAAAGATGCTAAACTATTATTTGAAGAAAAATAAGATTTTTGTATGATCTTTCAATGCAGTGTATACATTAAAATATATGAATTAATTCTATTCTTGTGTACAGCACAAAATATTGCAAATTGAGTACTACATTTTTCTTGAAATGTAATTAATTGCTTTGTGCTTCTGTGAATTTTTCTTGCTCAGAGTCATCATGAATGTTTAAATGCAAATTAGTTCCACAAGCATCTTACTAGATGACAAATTATATTGTGAATCTCAATTATTCAAAAATGCATAGTCACATTTTCAAACTGCTTGTTTAAACTCAAAAATGTACAAACAGAGATGATATATCTATTAACATTTTATAATAGAAAAGAAGACATATATAATATATATGACATAAGGCCTCAGACTTCTTTGCTAATCTACCTTTTAACATCTATTCCTCTTCTTACACTTACACAACATTCTCACACTCTCCATCTTTGTAAAAACTGTCACCGTATTTCTTCTTTCTCATTCTTTCCTAATCTAAATGCTAAGTCATTCTTCATTCATTTAATATATTTTATTTGACTGGATAAGGTAAGAAACAGTTATGATATAGTCACCAGCCTTTTTCCTTTCTTTATCTCCTCCCCCTCTTGTTTTTTTCTTCTTCTGGTTTTTGCTTTTGTTTTTGGTGGTACTAGTATTTGAACTCAGGGACTCACACTTGCTAGGCAGGTGTTCACTGCCAAACCACACATCTATTCCTTTTGTGCACTGGTTTTTTTGAGACAGGGTCTCACTTTTTCTCCAGGTCCATATTTAGACTAAAATCCTATTTTATGTTTCCTATTATATCTGGGATGATAGGCATGTGCCACCACACCCAGCTTCTTCTACTGAGATTGAATATAGTGAACTTATTTCCTTAGGCTGGCCTAAAACCATGACCTTACTGAACTCAGCTTCCTGAGTAGCTAAAATTATAGATGTAAGCCATTGTACCCAGTCCTCTACCCTTTTGTTTGTCTGTCTGCATTTTGAGGTAAGGTCTCACTTCCTTTGTCCTGCTGGCCTCAAACCCTTAATCCTCTTGTTTCTACCTTTGGGTAGCTGGGATTGTGCCCAGCTTCCCTTAGTCTTTATAATTGCTATTTCTTTGATTTTCTCTCAAAAATAATGTTCTAGCTGGGAGCCAGTGGCTCATGCCTGTAATCCTAGCTACTCAGGAGGGTGAGATCTGAGGACTGGGGTTCAAAACCAGACCAAGCAAGAAAGTCTATGAAACTCTTATTTCTAATTAGCCACCAGAAAACTGGAAGTGGTGCAGTGGCTCAAGTGGTGGAGCGCTAGCCTTGAGCTGAAGAGCTAAGGGACAGCAACCAACAGAGTTCAACTGGCAGAAAGAAAGAAAGAAAGAAAGAAAGAAAGAAAGAAAGAAAGAAAGAAAAGAAAGAAAGAAAGAAAGAAAGAAAGAAAGAAAGAAAGAAAGAAAGAAAGAAAGAAAGAAGAAAGAAAGAGAGAGAAAGAGGAAGGAAGGAAAGAAAGAAAGAAAGAAAGAAAGAAAGAAAGAAAGAAAGAAAGAAAGAAAGAAAGAAAGAAAGAAAGAAACAAAGAAAAAGAAAGTAAGGAAAGAAAGAAACAAAGAAAAAGAAAGGAAGAAAGAAAGAAAGAAAGAAAGAAAGAAAGAAAGAAAGAAAGAAAGAAAGAAAGAAAGAAAAGAAAGAAACAAAGAAAAAGAAAGTAAGGAAAGAAAGAAACAAAGAAAAAGAAAGGAAGAAAGAAAGAAAGAAAGAAAGAAAGAAAGAAAGAAAGAAAGAAAGAAAGAAAGAAAGAAAGAAAGAAGGAAGGAAGAAAGAGAGACTCTTTTTGCTATTCTTAACCACAAGAATTAGTGTATTGTATTTCTTTAAAAACTGGATTAAATACAACCATAACTGTGTAAATGAATAGACACATGCAGACACTGAATTTCAAGAATTATCTGACCCTGGAGAAACTTTTAGGTACACATTGCCCAACCAAGCCAGAGTTCCTCTAAACAGGTAAGTGTGAGGCTATTATGACAGGAAGCACTTAAGAATGTTAAATTAGGCTAAACACCAGTGGCTTATACCTATAATCCTAGCTACTCAAGAGGCTGAGATCTGAGAGCTGAGGTTTGAGGCCAGTCCAGGCAGAAAAGTCTGTGAACTTCTTATCTCCAATAAGCTACAAAAAAAGGCCAAAAGTGAGCTGTGGCTCAAGTGTTAGAGTGCTAGCCTTGAGCAAAAGAAACTCAGGGACAACACCCTAGACCTTGAGTTCAAGACCCAGGGCCAGCAAAAAAAAAGAAAGAAAGAAAAGTTAAATTGTATCATTAATTAAGGATTTAAGAAAATAAATGCTTAACACAAGGTAGTAATATAACTTTCAAAAGTTTATATTTATTGCGCTTACTACAGTTTTATAAAACATCCACTAATTACTTATAAATGAGTCACCTCTTTTAAAAAGATCACTAAAAATTTAATTTTCCAAACCTTTTCCTAAGGTTTTAAATTCTTATGCTTCTATTTTATTCAATAGTTCCATATAATATATTAACACTTTAATTGTATCATACCTTTAAGTAAATTTCTTGATAACCTGTATAAAGATAATATAAGTCTATAAAATACATATGAATTAATTTTTTTTTTTTTTGGTTGGTCGTGGGGCTTGAACTCTGGGCCTGGGCGCTGTCCCTCAGCTCTTCAGTTCAAGGAGAGTGCTCTACCACTTGAGTTACAGCGCCACTTCCGGTTTTCTGGTGGTTTATTGGAGATAGGAGTCTCTCGGTCTCTCCTGCCCGGGCTGGCTTTGAACCGCGATCCTCAGATCTTAGCCTCCTGAGTAGCTAGGATTACAGGCGTGAGCCACCAGCACCACCAGCTATGAATTAAATTTTAAATTGAGAAAGAATTCTGCATGCAATGATTCTCACTTAAAAAATGTAGATTCATTACTTGGGAAGCTGAAATTGGAAGGATCATGGTTTGGGGACAACCCAGGTAGAAAAAAAGAAACCTCAATCATGAGAATAATGCACATCAGTTATTCTAGGTATGGCAGAAAGCCTAAAATAGATTACAACCAACCCTATACTAGAGCAAAATTCAAGACACTATCTGAAAAATAATAAGCACAGCAAAGAGCTAAAGACGAGGGTCAGCCATAGAGTATCTGTCTACCAAATACAAGCCCCTGAGTTCAAATTGTAATAGTACCAATATTTAAAAACAAAACAAAAAAAAAGGAATATAATCTTACTAAACTTAAGAAACATACTTTTCTTAATTTTTCTTCTCATACTTAATTCCTATTCACAATGTAAAAACAGTGAAAGGAAATGTACTCATTACCTTGCTCATGTAACCCCTCTGTTCAACATTTTTACAATTAAAAACATACAAAAAAAAGTGAAAGGAGCTCATCAACCCTGGGAAGATCTTGGAGAAGTCAGAAAGAAACGGAATCATGAAGCAACTAACAACAACAACAGCAGCAACAGAGATTTGAACAAGAAAAAGAATAAAGAAGTAAGAATTGCAGATACATATGGAAGTGAGTGTAGGAAACTCAAATCTTCTGCCATTCTCATTCTCAAGACTCTGAAGAGCCTGAGAAAGAATAGCATACGGGCATCTGAAGAGTTTGGGTTTATTCATGTATTCAATGGAACACTAAACAAGATTTTCTATTTTCAAGAATACTTACAGCTGTATTTTTACATGATTTTTGTCACATCAGAGATATCACATATATACATATATATGCATATAGATATATGCATATACATCTATATAAATATTTATACCTCAAGTCCTCAAAAGTGTTTCCTCACTAGTAGTAAACTTTGCATATCATGCAAAAAAAAATGAAATGCTTTCTTCATTCAGGAATGTTTGGGTCAGAAAACATTAAGATGCCAGCTGAGAGTGTGTATCATAAACTCCAGATGGTATCGGTCTTTGAAGTATGTAATTTCTGCTAGGTATGTTCATCAACAGAGCTGTAAAAATGGAGAACCTGAACTACAATTTTGATACAGGCATAGGTAACTGAGAGACAAAGAAGACAATGGTGAGAATGAATGTAAAGGACAAAGATGAACTTCAGGTTCAGCAAAGATGGATGCACTGTAAGAAGGGGACTGTTCAACTCAACTCAGAGAAAATGGAGATACTGCACCAGGATTAGAATTCTCTTTGGGGTTAGATCTCTCACTAGTTTCATTGAAGGTAAGGAATAAGAAATTCGTAGTAAATAACAAATAAAGACAAGAGTTTGAGGTAATAGACAAAACTTCAATAAATCATGACAACAGATTAGTGGAAAAGAGTTAAGTAGTAAGAGAATACAGAAGTTGATATAAAAGAATTAAGAATGAGAGGGAGTTCCAGGATGACGCAAGTCAATCGCCAAAGGTCTTAGTAAATACTGAGGAATAGTATAAAGCCTTAATAGCACTTACTATATTGTCCAATGGCTTCACCTAGAAGTTTGTCAGCAATCTAGAAGCTAAGACAACACTAAAGTTCTAAAGAATCAGAATTTCAACAAATCTAAGTTTTGAAAGCCATTGTTATATAGCCTAATAAATAATACAAAGGACAAAGATAAGGTATGGATAGCCATATATGTGTGTACACATGCAAGGACACATAAATGTATATGTGTGTGTGTGTGTGTGTGTGTGTGTGTATAACATATCACAAGTAAAATTATCTATATATGTGGATATATATGGATATAAATACATATGCATGTATTTATTTACACACATATTTATATATACATATGTTTATACACATGTACATATACACATGCACAATGAAAGAGAGCTGTTTCCCTAATGCCAGCAGAGAAGTAGCATATTTTGCACGATCTGCTTGAGATTTCAGAATAGGCACATCTATAATCTGAAATTTTTGACACGTTTTTACTGTTCCTTTCTGCTATATTTTTTCAATCTTTTCTTCAGTCAAAAGCTTCTTATGGGACTGAGAGGCTTTATGTTTTTAATATTAGCTTCCCTTCAATTTCTTTTATAAAGATACAGGTTATTTTTTAAAAATCAATTTAGAGACTTCTAGTTTCTTATCAGCATGGAAGGAATTTATAAACTGCTACTCTGTCCTAACAAATAAAAAGCTGAACTGAAAACTCAATAACTCTTCTTAGATCCATAAAAGAAGTAAGATAACAGGGCAAATCACTATACTCAAAATTGGAGAGGCAGACAAGCAGATACAGAGAACCACAACTGATCAATGAAGAAATCCACAAGCAGAAATCTTGCTGAGAAACATAGGTCCCATGGTTTCCCTTATTTGCAATAACTAGTGTATGTCTGAGTCAAGCAGAAAAGGTCAGTTAAGTTGATGTTAGGGAAATGAACCCTAACATATGTATTCAAATGTTTTTTTTTCTTTCATGAGATTGTTTCTAACACATTTATAAGATTATTTCTTTGTTGCTTTTATGTCCCTCCCCCACAGTATAACCCCTGCTTTCACTATATTTGATGTTGTTATAATTTGTGGAGGGGAAGGGAAAAAACAAATCGTTTCAATAGGGATACAGGTCGACCCATTGCAACAATGAGATGTACAAGTCGTTATGTCGAAAACAAACTTTACAACTTTGGTGGGGGAGGATGGGATGTGAAGGGTAAACAAAGGAGGAGGCTACAATGCTTGATAAGAAATGTACTCATTATCTTGCCCATGTAATTGTAACCCCTCTGTACAGTATTTTCACAATAAAAAAAAAAAAAAAGAAATCTTGCTGGGAACAAATGCAAGAACAGGAAAAAAAACTTAAACTGCAATAGAAAACTTGATGTGGACAAGTATTAGGGTAAAAAAACTCCAGAAGGATTCATAGGAAACTACCCACACTTTAAATTTTATCTCCAAGAGCTCAAACAGATTGTCTAGTGAGTATTGGAGAAAAAAAAACAATCATATAATTCTAGCAGAAGAAGTGAAAAGTAGTCATCTAAAAATTATAGAGAACTGTGTTCTTTTAGAGAAGATGTATATAGATGAAACATTTGAAGAAATAGAAATGCCTAATGACAGCCCCCTCTAGACAAGCATCCTACCATGGGGAAGAGGTGGCTGGAAGGTATGAGAAACACTTGTGAGCTCCACGTCCTAAGATGTACCCAAAGGACAACAGATGCTTCTTCTGTATCCATATCTCACCAAACACATTACTTTACACATTACATCATATCTAGCCATCAAGGAAAAAGTATAGTGCGTACTAAGAGGCAAAACATAGTTTGAAAAAGAAGAGCAAACATCAGGACCAGATTCAGACATGGCAAGGAAGATGGAATTATCAGAGCAGGAATTTTAAAAAGCTCCAATTACTAAGCTAGTGGCTATAATGAATGAAGTAGTATGAGAACAAGCAGTTTAGGCAGAGTGATAAAAATTCTAACAAAGAATTATAAGAACAGAAATACTACAGTATGGTCTTCATGGTACACAGACTGGAAACAGCTGAGAAAAAGAAAAGAATCTCTGGACTTGGTATCTCAACAAAAACTTACAAAGCCAAGAGAAAACCAAAAAACAAAATCAAAACAATAAAACTAGGTGAAACCACCAGAACAGAATACCCAAGAAATGTGAGATAATGACTAAACATATAACATACATTTAATAGGAAAATATCAACAGCAAAGGAAAGAAAAAAATGTAATAGCAATAACTAAAAATCTCATCAAATTAGTATGGGACACCAAATCAAAGAATGTCATTGAAAAGTGAGCGAGATAAAAGGGAAAAAAAAAGACAAAAATTCCCTGTTACCACCCATGAATTTCATATTCAGATTGTAAAAAATCAGGATAAAAAAATCTTTAAAAGAAAGAAGTCAGAGAAAATAAACACATCTTGGTATAGGGAAAGAAACATAATGGCACTTCCACATTCTTCTCAGAAATCTTACAAGCAAGAAGAGAATCTGTGATAAGTTGAGGATGTAGCTTAGTGGTGGACCACATGCAAAAGGCCCTAGATTCTATGCCACCACGGAAAGAGACAGTGAAAGAGAGATATCTGGAATATTGTGAAAGAGAATACATAAACCTAAAATTCTACACCTTACAAAATTACACTTCAAAACAAAGTAGACTTAAATACTGGTGATTTTAATCTATAATCTATAATCTTAGCTAGCTATTCAGGTGGTTGAGCTATAAAGACCATGGTTTGAAGCAAGCTCATTTGGAAAAGCCTGAGAAATTATCTCCAATTAATCAGCAAGATACCAGACTGTAGGGATGAGTCAAATGGTAGAGCATCATCTGTGAGCAAGGAAGTCAAGGAAGAGTGTAAGGCCCTAGAAAAAGCACAGGATAGTGAGGGAAATTTTCTTAGGTAAATAAAAATTGGGAGAATTTGTTTATAAGCCTTGTCTTATACCAAATATTAAGAAAAAGTATGTACAGGAATAGAAAATAATATAGATCCACAAAGAAGAATATCAGAGAAGGAATAATAAAGATAAAATAAAAAGGTTTTCTTTTTTTTTTCTTTGGGTCCGGTCATGAAGCCTGAACTCTGGGCCTGGGCGCTGTCCCTCAGCTCTGCAGCTCAAGGCCAGCTCTCTACCACTTGAGCCACAGCGCCACTTCCGGCTTTTTTCTTTTTGCTTATGTGGTGCTGAGGAATCAAACCCAGGGCCTCATGCATGCAAGGCAAGCGCTCTACCACTGAGCCACTTTCCCAGCCCCAATAAAAAGGTTTTCTATGTGTGAGGTGGTCCTGGATCATGAACTTAGGGGCTGGGCACTATCCCTATGCTTTTTTTTTTTTTTTTTTTATCAAGATTACTGCTCTACCACCTGAAACATAGCTCTACTTCCAGCATTTCTGGTGATTAACTGGAGGTAAGAGTCTCACAGACTTTCCTGGCTAGGCTGGCTTCAAACTGTGATACTCTGATCTCCGCCTCCTGCATAGCTGGGATTAGGGGCATGAAGTACTGGTACCAAATGTTACAAGGTTATTTTATGGTGTCACACTAAATGCCCATAAGAAAAGCAAAAATCCAAGAATACTGAAAACACAAAATGCTAGTAAGAATGTGTACAGCAATAGGAACTTTCATTCCTTGATGGTAGGAATGTAAAATGACATAGCCACTTTGGAAGATAGTATTAAAAAGATACATATTTTTTATAAATATATTTTTACAAAATTATCTATCAATTGCTCATTTTACTTACATCCAGAAATTTATGCCAACACAAAATCTGTACATGGATGTTCACAGCAGCTCTATTTATAAAAGCCAAAATGTAGAAGTAGCCAAGATATCCTTTAAGAGGTGAATGGATATAGTATAGCCAAAGAATGGAATTTTATTCAGACAAAAAAGAAACATGCTATCATAAAAATAGCTTGTCAAAAAGAAAAAGACATCGAGGTAACATAAATGCATATTTTCAAGTAAAAGAAGCCAATCTGAAAAGGTTGCATACCGTATGGTTCCAACTATGACACTGTGGAAAAGGTAAAACTATAGAGGCAGTAAAACGATCTGTGGCTGCCAGAGGCAAGGAGGAGAGAAACAAGACAAGGCAGATATTTAGGTCAGTGAAACTATTCTGCATTGTAATATAAGAGTTCATGCATGTAGCCATCTATTTGTACAAGCCCATAGAATACACAATGTTAGGATCGAGCTCTAAACTATGGGCGTTGGGTAATAATGTGGTGGCTGTCAATGTATTTTCACATGTACAAATGCTTCACTTTGGTGGGGGACACTGCTGGGGACAAGCTATATTTATGCAGAGACAGAAAGTGTATGGGGATCTCTTTTATGTAGTATTGCTATGGATATAAACTGTTCTAAAAAATACAATCGTTTAAAATTATTTATGTTTATACATTCACATGTATATCTCATTCTCTAGCCTAATTTACTGAGCAACTTTTAGTAATAGCTATGTTCAGCCATTATCATTAATAAATCTGTTCAAATGTAACTGAAATATGTGCCTAGTATCTAAAATTTTAAGCTTACAATAAATAATTACATATTACAGAGCTGGCATTCTTTCCATTTTCTTCCTGATACCTTACTTTATGAGATAGAATTAAATATATATTCAACAAAAATGTAATTTTAAAGAATATTTATAAATCACTACTAGAGGTAATCAAATGAAACAGAAAACTCAGAAAGCCTCTTTCTTTTAGAATAATTTCTTCATATGGAGAAAAATAATCCTCATTCCTAATCAACTAAGAAATGCTTTAAGTATCACCAAGTGTCAAAGCTTTCATTGTAGGTTGGAATTCTAAGTGAATTTCCCTCTGCAGACTTTAGGTGACACATCTCTGCCTTCAGTTGTCCAGATTATCATTGTCTCTTGGGTATAAAAAAACGATAAAGAAAGGTATTATTTAAGTGTACTCCTCAAAGTACCAAGAATGAAAATGCTGAGAAGAGGAATTGACAAAGGTTCCAAAGTCAACTGTACCCAAGATTAACACTCATACAGCTTAATCTTCAAAAAGGCAAAACTTATGTGACAAAATGTAATCACGGCTTTGAAGGGTTGTGGCCTCTAGTGAAGAGAACTCAAATGGACCCTCTTATCTCTACCCTCCAAATTGCTTAATTTTTCATTGTTTTCTGCTGAGTAATCACCAGAGCTCCCCCTACATTTGTAATATGGCCTGAGAGTAAAACAAGTTCAAGTAAGTCAGACAAAATAATTATGTAAAATATTTTGTTCAGAGTATGTGAGTTCTGATATAAGTAGTGAAAACTATTTATATATTTTTTATTTAAAAAATACTACATAGAGCGGTTACAGTTACATTTGTAATGTAATGAGTAAATTTCCTATTCAACACTATTACCTCCTCCTTTGTTTTTCCCCTACCATCCCTTCTCTCTCCACCTCCACAACTCCTCCCTCCCTACCTTCTGGAAGTTGTAAAGTTCGTTTTCAACAAAGTGTCTTGAACGTCTCCTTACAATGGGTCGACCTGTATCCTTACTTAAGCATTTTGTTATTTCCCTTCCCCTCCCCAAATTAAATATATATATACAAGACGCAAAATCAAATATAGTGAAGACCGGGGTTATACAGTAGGGGGAGAACATACAAAAGAAACAAAAGAATCACATGGTCCATTATGAATACATTAAAAACAATAGCCAGAAAGATAAAACCACTTGTGTCTCTTCTATCTTGGGGTTCATTTTGCTTAGCATCATCTTATATGGTCATATGTACATAGCTTTTGACCTTTTCTGCTTGTCCAATATATACTAGTTATTACAAATAAGGGAAAACATGGAACCTATGTTTCTTTGGGCCTGGCTTACATCACTTAATATAATTTTTTTCCAAGTCTTTCCATTTCCTAACAAATGGGGTAGTGTCATTCTTTCATAGAGGCACAGAATTCCATTTTACACACACACACACACACACACACACACACACACACACACACACACATATCACATTTTCTTGATCCATTCATCTAGTGAGGGACATCTGGGTTAGTTCCACATCTTAGCTATGGTAAATAATGCTGCAATAAACATAGTTGTGCTGGTAGCTTTAGTATGCCTTGTTTGTGATCGTTTGAGTAAATGCCCCAAAGTGGTATTGCTAGGTCATAGGGGAGCTCTATGTGGAGTCTTTTGAGGAACCTCCATACTGCTTTCCAAAGTGGTTGAACAAGTTTACACTCCAACAATACAGTAGGCTTCCCTTTTGGCCACATCCCCTCTAGCATCTGTTATTATTAGATTTCTTGATTATAGCCATTCTAACTGGGGTGAGGTGGAATCTCAATGTTGTTTTAATTTGCATTTCTTTTATGGATACAGAAGTTGAGCATTCCTTCATGTGTCTATTGGCTATTCTTAATTCCTCTTCAGAGAAGTTTCTTTTTAAGTCTTTAGTCCACTTATTAATTGGGCAGTTGTTCCTTTGAGGATTTGTTGAAAACAACTATTTTAAAAGTTGCTTTCTAGAACTTATAAGCTTCCAAATTCTCAAATAGTATATTTGAAATATAAAGGCAATCATGCAAAAATCGCACAAATAATAGCAATGAGTCATTATTATTATTTATTAAGCAAAAAGTATACTTATAAATGAAAATAAAGAGCATTTCCAAAGGAAAAAATAAGTAAAACAACAGAAAAATGGGAGGGGGAGGGTAATTGGTTTAAATTGTCTATATACCTCTAACAGGGAAGAAAGAAGAAATGCAGTCCTTTAGTCCAAGCAGAAGAAACAGAATTATAGAACAATCCTGTGGAAGAGCAAAGAAGTCAAGTAAGATACTTATGGAAATGACTGCCAAAGATGATGATCACAAATGTAGTCACATGATTTACAACTGAGCTGTCGCAACCAAGTGTTGAGACAACCAGAGAACCATATGGAAAATATAATTAATCTTGACCCTTATTTCACCCTTATCAAAAAATTGAAGAGTAATCATAGATCTAAATGTGAAAGTTGAGATAATTAAGTTTTAGAAGGAACATATTGGGCTAAAAGAAATTTATTTAAATAATATGCAGAAATCTAAAAGAAAAAGTTGGTAAGATAGGCACAATTCAAAGATAGATATTTTTTACATAAAACTACCATTAAAGGAGTAAAAGTATAAGCCACAGACTTGAGAGGACATTTATAATACAAATGGTCACATCCAGTAATACAAAAAGATCACATCTTATATACATATCTATATATACACATACACACATAGATATGAGTGTGTGTGCATATATATATATATATATATATATATATATATATATATATTTGACTACCAGAAATAGGTAAGAAAAAGAAAGCAATGTAACGTTAAAAAAGGATTGAAAAATAAAAGAGGACTCTAGTCACCAAGAAGCAATATTCAACATGAAATGCACTTTAAGTCATTATGAGAAATCAAAACAGACTTACCAGAACTTCAAAGATAGACACATAAAGTGGTAAGCCAAGGTGTAATACTAATCAAGATGCACTGTATTGTAGGCTGACTGCTACATTGAAACCCCTTTGTACAACTACTTAAAGATTTTTTTTAATTAAAATAAATTAGTGTCAAAAGTAACTTTGGAAAATGACTTGGAAACTTGTAACACAGACAAGAAAATAAGCCAGCATTGCTACTCATATGTTAGGGGAAAAGAAATGAGTATATCTCTATATTGTAAAGAATGTTTATGGCAGTTTTATTCATAATTTCCTCAAACTACAAACAACTCACAAATCAAAGGGAGAATATATTAATATATTTAAGGGTTCATTTTCCTAACATCACATTATCTGACCTTTTCCGCTTGACTCATACCTATACTATATATTGCAAATAAGGGAAACCATGGGACCTATGCTTCTTTGGGCCTGGCTTACTTCACTTAATATAATTTTTTCCAAACCTTTCCATTTCCTAACAAATGGGGAAATGTCATTCTTTCTGATGGAGGCATAGAATTCCATTGTGTATATATACCACATTTTCTTGATCCATTCATCTACTGAGGGGCATCTGGGTTTCTTTCATGCATGTGTTTCTAACGCATTTATAAGATTATTTCTTTGTTGCTTTGTATGTCCCTCCCCCACAGTGTAACCCCCGCTTTCACTATATTTGATGTCAGTATAACATGTGGAGGAGATGGGGACAAACAAGTCGTTTAAGGATTCAGGTGGACCTGTTGCAACAATGAGAAGTACAAAATGTCATGTCAAAACCAGCTTTACAATGTCGGTGTGGGGGGTGAGGGGGGTATAATTGCGTGGGGGGAGGGGGGAGGCAGGGAAGGGAGGTGAAGGGTAAACAAAGGAGGAGGCTGCAATGCTTGGTAAGAAATGTATGCATTATCCTGCCCATGTAATTGTAGTCCCTCTGTACAGTATGTTCTCAAATAAAATAAAATTAAATTTAAAAAAAAAGAATATATTAATATAATAATCATATTAAAGTATAATGGAATACAATATATCAACAAAAAAGATCACGCTGAGGTTTCATGCAAAAACATGGTTTTATAGCATTACGTTGAAAAGAAGTCTTTTTATAAAGGCTTGTGCTTAAGAATAGTCAAAACAAACATTAAAAGAAGTCAGATACTGATTCCCATTACTCATAGGGATAATGTTTTTAATTATAGAGGCAAAAAGGGAACCTATTAGGCATTCAAAATGTTTTGCATCTTAGACTGGGTAGTACAGTAGTCACACACAAGTATGAAATATATTAATAATGCACCTAGATGGGCTGAGATTCATACGTATAATCCTAGATACTCAGGAGGTTGAGATCTGAGGATCAGGGTTCAAAAATAGCCAAGGCGAGAAAGTCCAAGAGAATCTTATCTGCAATTAACTACTGGAAAACTGGAACTACCTCAAAGTGGTAGAATGCTAGCCTTGAGCAAAAGAACACAAGGACAGCCCCTACGGCCCTGAATTCAAGCTGCACCATCACCACCAAAAAACAACAAAAAAGACAATGTACTTTACTCAATTTATTGTTAAATAAATAGCTTTCTAAAGTATTTTTAACCCCTGCACTCAAAAAGAAAAAATAACAGAAAAGTATTTTCTTTTTCTTTTTTCTTTTTTCTGGTGATGGGAAAAAGGCAAAAAATAAAGTCAATAAAGATCTGGAGAGAAAAGTAACATCATGTAGCTCACGAGGTGACCGTGTAGCTCAATATTCAAGTGTGTGCTTAGCATGCATGAAGTGCTAGGCTTGATTCCTAGCACTAAAAAGAAAAGATTATAAATTTTAAGTCTCTATGTCCAAAATAGTTTTTAAACAAATTTGTGCTTATAATAGAAAAGAGAAAAGGCAAAAATCCTACTGCATTGTTTACAGTGGGACGAAAAGTTAGAAAGACCAAATATATATTCACTCTGAAATATGGAGGTACTGTAACAAGCTACCATTTGCCCATTTATTGGGAGTGTTTTATGTGCTATTATAGTAATTTGTGATAAACAAGCAATGTGCCTTTCTGCCTATCAAAGATTATAAATGTTTATTCATCTTGATTTTTAAACCACAGAAGTACATTGTTTCTCAGGTAAAAGAATTATCAGTAAGCATCCAAGTAATACAGAATAGAACTTGCTACTTCCTTATACTCTCCAGTGTTTGGTTTGATTTGGTGTATTTTTTGATAAGGTATCCCTATCCTAGGCTGGCCTGGAACTTACAAAACTTCCTCTGTCTCCCAAGTGCTAGGATTACAGGTATGAAACACTATGCCTGGCTTCTTCTGTATATTTATAATTGCCACTAAAATTGTCTGTCTAGTCTGGAGGTACCTCAGAAAGCTAAATATAGACTTCCCCTATGACCCAGCCATACCACTCCTAGGCATCTAGCCTGAACAACAGGAACCAGTATACAAAGACATGCACCTCCATGATTATTGCAGCACTGTTCACAATAGCCAAGATTTGGAAACAACCTAGATGGCCCACTACTGATGAGTAGATCCAAAAATGGTGGTACTTAATATACAATGGAATATTATGCAGCCATTAGAAAGGACAAAATAATGGCATTTACAGGGAAATGGATGGAACTAGAGCAAATTATTTTGAGTGAGGTAAGCCAAGAACAAAGAGACAAAATGGCACATGGTCTCCTTGATATGTGGATACTAAAGCCAAAATGCAAGAAGATATGACAAAGTAAACAGAATTCAAGAAACAAAGGATAGTCATTCATTTTGTCCTATCATTACTAAATGACTCCATGTTCTTGACTATATATATGGTAGATATATGCACACCACGGTGGGAAGACAGGAGGAGGACACAGAATAAGTGGGAAACAGAACAACACACAACAAAGGCAATAGGAATAGAAGAAAAATAACTAAACAACCCAAAGGCAGTGATGGGAAGGGAGGAATGAGAGGGAAAGAGGGAACAGCCTACACTAAGCAAAAGGAAAGAAATGTAAACATCACCTGATGTGGAAAAAATAATTTGTGGTCAATGCTCATAGAACTCACAAACTGTATAGACCATGATAATGACAATGTGCCTTGTGAAGGTTAAAATATGTGACTTTAACTAAGTATCTCTATTCCACAATAGTGTGAAATATGTGAAATTTATGTAATCACCCAATCTCAATTTTTTTTTAAAAAGTGAGAGAAGGGATGGGTTAGGAGCGATGGGTGACAATGCTGTCAGACACCTTGTACTCATTTACTATTTTGTAGAATGGGAACTTCTTTATACAACTACTTAAAGATAACAATAAAAAAATTTTAAAAATTGTCTGTCTAGTTCAGATACCACTTGTAATACCAAACAGAAGGAATGGTAATTACAGAAAAGGCAATCTCCTACTTTCCTACTACTTGAAGCAGCTAACTGCTGACTTTACTGTATTCTTCGCAGTTTGCTTTCAATTGAAAAAGCCACTACACACACACACACACACACACACACACACACACACACACACACACACACACACACACACACACACACACACACACACACACACACACACACAGAGGAAACCTACAGTCTGTAGGTACAATATGAACTACAGGAATGGTTGTCTCCTAGGTACAATTTTGATCTTACTGCCAGCCTAAGCAATGTCTCTAGACATTTTTGTCATTAGCTATAAGCATTTAGTAAATAGAAACGACCTATTTCTAAACATCTTCTAGCACACAAGGCAACTCTGTTTCCCTCCTCTCAAAAAGATTATTCAGTCTGAAACTACTGCAGGACAGAGTAGGAGAGACACTTGAACTTATAGGCACAGGAAGGAACTTCCTGAACAGAGTCCCGGGGTCACAACAAATTGGAGAGAGACTTGACAAATGGGACTACCTTAAAATAAAAAGCTTCTGCACAGCTAAAGCTATCGCAACCAAGCTAGAAAGACAACCAACTAATTGGGAAAAATATTTACCAGCAATATATCAGACAAGGGGTTAATATCCAGTATATACAGGGAACTCAAGAAACTAATCCCTCCCAAACCTAACAAACCAATTACTAAATGGGCAAGGGAACTAAAGAGAGACTTCTCAGAAGAAGAGATAAAAATGGCAAAGAAACACATGAGGAAATGTTCAACATCCCTGGTTGTGAAGGAAATGCAAATAAAGACAACCCTGAGATACCACCTTACCCCAGTCAGAATGGCCCCAGCGAACAACAAATGCTGGAGGAGATGCGGAGAAAGAGGAACCCTATTGCACTGCTGGTGGGAATATACACTTATACAACCACTTTGGAAAGCAGTCTGGAGGGTCCTCAGAAAGCTAAAGATTGACCTCCCTTATGACCCAGTCATACCACTTCTAGGCATCTACCCTGAACAACAGGAACCAATATACAAGGACACGTGCATCTCCATGTTTATTGCAACACTGTTCACAATAGCTAGGATATGGAAACAACCCAGATGCCCCACCACAGATGAATGGATCAAAAAATTGTGGTATCTATACACAATGGAATATGATGCAGCCATTAGAAATGACAAAATAATGGCATTTGCAGGGAAATGGATGGAACTAGAAGAAATCATGTTGAGCGAGGTAAGCCAAGAACGAAGAGACAAACGGTACATGGTCTCCCTGATAAGTGGATGTTAAATCCAAAATGTTAGATCATACGACAAAATTAACAGGACTTAAGAAACAAAGAACTTCCACTCATCTGGTCGAACCACTACTAAATAACCCCATGCTGCTGATCGCATGTATGGTGTATATGTGTACGCCGTTGTATGTTATAGACCATGATAGACAATTTGCTCCAGGAAAGTTAGAATGAGTTTATGACTTTAAATGAGCATCACTATCCCACAATACTGTGAAATTTGGGAAATGATGGAATCATTTAATCACACACACAAAAAAAAACCAGCAGAAAACTAGAAGTGACGCTATGGCTCAAGTGGTAGAGCATGAGCCTTGAGCTGAATTGCTCAGGGACAGCTCCCAGGCCTAGAGTTCAAGCCCCATGACTGACAAAAAAAAAAAAAAAAAGAGCTCTTTCATGCGATTGTTTCTAACATGTTTATAAGATTATATCTTTGTTGCCTTGTATGTCCCTCCCCCATGGTAACAGCCCCTGCTTTCACCGTATTTGATGTTGGTATATGTGGAGGGGAAGGAAAAAAAACAAATCGTTAAAACAGGGATACAGGAGGACCCATTGCAACAATGAGATGTACAAGTCGTTATGTCGAAAAACGAACTTTACAACTTTGGGGGGGGGGATAGAGGGGGGAGAATGCGAAGGGATGGGAAGGGGAAACAAAGGAGAAGCCTAAAGAA
>NW_027204952.1:0-18830 GCF_024711535.1 Dipodomys merriami | reverse complement strand
CTCCACTTCTGGTTTTGTGTGTGTGTGTGTGTGTGTGTGTGTGTGTGTGTGTGTGTGTGTGTGTGTGTGTGTGTGTGTGTGTGTGTGTGTGTGTGTGTGTGTGTGTGTGTGTGTGTGTGTGTGTGTGTGTGTGTGTGTGTGTGCTTAATTGGAGAAAAGAGTCTCACAGTCTTTCCTGCCCAGTCTAGCTTTGAACTGTGATTTCAGCCCCTGAGTAGCTAGGATTATAGGCATAAGCCACCTGTGCCCAGCTTTACAGGGTTTTTGAAAAGACATTTGAGCAACACTGTCTTTCTGACACATACGCCCTCTCCCTTCCCTTCCCTTCCCTTCCTTTCCCCTTTTATTTGTCCCTTAATTTCATTATCTGTCCAATCATCCTTCTGCTTTTCCTCATCCTTGTATTTATTAATTTATTGTCAGTTATGAGGCCTGAAGGCTGTCCCTGAGCTCTATTGCTTAAGGTTAGCACTCTACCACTTTAAGCCACATAACCGCTTCTGGTCATCTGGTGGTTGGTTAATTGGAGATAAGAGTCTCATGTACTTTTCTTGCTTGGGATGGATTTGAATTGTGATCCTCAGATCTCAGCCTCCTAAGTAGCTAGGATTACAGGTGTGAGCCACCAGTGCCGGGCTGTTTTTATTTATTTTTTAAGATAAATTTTCAACTTTATTTGGCTAGGCAAAGGGGTCTGGGTGCTTGTTCAATCCAGCTGGGCTGACAATCCCTGAAGGCATGGAGTCCTAAGAGTATGTCTCAGAAAGGACTTTGTCTGGAGGGCTCTTCTCCAGTTAGCTGGGATTTATCCATGGTGATAAGAACCTCAGTCTCTCAGATGCTCCTCATATGCTGGAAATCACCAAAGCATTTGTGATGTCTGTGAGTCTAGTTGATGAGGAACAAGAGGTAGGGAGTGCTCTCAAGCCTGCAGAGTCCAGTGGTCCAGCAGATCTCAGAATCTCAGATCAGAAAGTCTGACCTTCTGTATGTACCTCCCCAAGGCCCTGGGAAAGAAGTTGCATCCAGGACCTGGGGAGGAAGTTGAGACTGCATTTCTTAGTGTCAAGTTCTCTGAACCATGACAAACCTGAAAGGACTGGTTGAGCAAATGTATTAGGGAACTTTCTTATCAAGTTACCAAATATTGGACAGAAACTGCTTAAAGGAGGATAGGTTTCTTTTTTTTTTTCTTTTTCTTTTTTCTTTTTGTGCCAGACCCAGAGCTTGAACTCAGGGCCTGGGGGCTGTCCTTGAACTTTTGCACTCAAGGCTGGTGCTCTACCACTTGAGCCACAGTTCTACTTCTGGCTATATGAACATTAGAGTCTCACAGACTTTCCTGCCTGGACTGGCTTCAAACTGAGATTTTTCAGATCTCAGCCTCCTGAGCTGCAAAGGTTATAGACATGAGCCACCAGCACCAGGCTGATGGTTTCAAGAAGTTCAGCTCATGGTCATTGGAAAATGTTATGACAGCAGGAACATGAGGCAGAGGAGCTGCTTCTTGAGAGACGGATGGACAGACAGAGGGAGGCAGAGACAGAAACAGAGACAGAGACAGAGACACACAGAGAGGGGGGCTGCTTTTCTTATTCTTTCATTGCCAGACTTAATGAAAACACAATGGATTTGGGAGGTCTCAGACTAGCAGGCAGCAAGCTGGATTATTTCTGCAAGCCTGTTTTGTTGGATGACACCATGATTTTTCTTGACCTTTAAAACTTAGTGGATTTTCATCCACACTTGGAGGAAAGACAGCACCGGGCCTGTATTCCCAGTAATAATGTTCTTTTGGAACTGAAGCAGAGGCATGCATCCTCCAGTTCACCACAGACCGCACCATTCCTTATTGTCTGCATGTTGGAGACGAAATGCATCAGTTGCCGCCTGTCATGTCTTGCACTCTTGTTCTTTTGTTGTTTCTTTTCTTTCTTTCTTTTTTTTTTTGTACCAAAGCTCATGCAAATACAGAAGTAAAAGAGAGGCCCAGAGTCCTACCTGCATGTCTTATATACTCAGCCTTGTTTTATCCCAACATTCTATCTGTCTAGCTCTTTTCCATTTGAGTCTGCAACCACTGCCCTGTATTATTCTTCATTGGTCTTCACCTCCTTGCTCTGGTGCTTTTTCCTTTCCATCCATCATCACCTCCCTAAATAATCACTTCTTAGTTAAAAGATCAAACAGCCTTTTCTCAAAGCCTTGTCTGCCTCCCTTTCCCCCTCAATTTCCATTCATCTTAAAATACCTTTCTTAATCAGGCACTGGTGGTTCATGTCTGTAATCCTAGCTACTCAGGAGGCTGAGATCTGTGGATCATAGTTCGAAGCCAGTCCGGGCAGAAAAGTCTGTGAGATTGTTTTCTTCAATAAACTACTCAGAAAGTCAGAAGTGGCACTGTGGCTTAAGTGGTAGAGGGCTAGCCCTGAGCAGAAAGAGCCTCAGGGACAGCACCCAGGCTCTGAGTTCAAGCCTCAGGACTGGGAAAAAACAAATACAAAACTTTCTTCCAAACTTCATTGACATTAACTGACATTTTCTGATTCCTTATTACATCCTATACTGTTTCTCAGTGTTAGGTCTAACACCCTTTTATCTCTTTTGGACCTTTATCTGTGTATACTTTTATCTTTGTATACTCAGTCTTGCCAATTTTTGTCATGGCTTTGATGACCTCTCCTATGTGAGTGACCCTATCTGACCTCCTTGGTCCTCAGGCTACAGAAAAACCCAGTGGGGGTCCTGCAGCCCCAAACCTTTCCTCCCACATTCATTTGTTGCCTCTTTGGCATACCTTTGACCTTACAGGAACTCAGGATGTTAACATTAGTTCAGGTCTGAGCAGTGTCTATGTTTGTTCCTTTTTTTCTCTCCAGTGATCACTGTCCTACTCAGGATCCTGTTACCTCTTTTGTTTTCTAATATGTTGGTCTCAGTCTCTCAATATGTCTTATCTTCCAATCTATTATGTGTGCTGCTTGATGTTGTTAATCTACTCAAAAATTCATTCATTGATTCATTTAGAAATTCATTCATAGGTACAGAATATCTACTACCCACTTTATCTTATTTCTGTCTCCTGTTAAAAATCTTAGTTGCAAAGTGAGGGAAGGGGAGGGGTGAATGAGAATGCTAAAAGGGGGTGATATTGATAAAGAGACCCTGTTTTCATAAACTGCTCTGTTGAATGGCAACTACTTTGAACAACTACTTAAAAAATAAAAATAATTAAAAATAAAATATATTAAAAATTTTCAGTTACTCTTCATTGCTAATAGATTCAATATCAGAATCCATGGCTTTGAAGCCTTTTACGATCAAGCCCCAGCCTGTCATTCTGGTATCTTTCATTATTTACAGGTTTAAACCTTTGCTCCATGAAAATACTTTGAGTTGGGTATGCTGGTACAACCTATAATTCCAGCAACTTGGCAGGCTGAGGCAAAAGGATTGTGAGCTGGAGGCCAACCTGAGCTACGTAGCAAGAACCTATCTAACAACAACAACAACAACAAAATAGTGTCCATGCAACATAAAAATAAAATAAAATAGTACCCAAAGAAGTTTAAGCATAAAGCCTAGAGTTGGCTGTTTAAATCTCTGAGTGGGTATGACCTTGGACAAATCATTTCACCTTAAGGCTCAGTTTTTTTTCATCTGCTTATCCCTGTACAATTATTTAAAGATGAAAAAATACATGTACTATAATACTTGGTGCATAGTTAGAGTTTAGTCAAAGATAATAGTATCTGGTCAACCCACAGTTTATCTTCCTTTCTCATTATTTGATTGTTGTGGAATGAGTGCCCTGTATAAGTCTAAATATGAACCATCGTTGAAGGTGTAGGTTAGATTGTATGGCCCGTGTGGAGCCTTCCCTGACACTTCCAGGCAGAAATCTTGTCTTCTCACATCCTTTGTGTAGACATTCACACTTGGGCACATTCACAATGGGCAAGATTGTATTTATATAGAGGTCTCATCTACGCCACAACACCTGATTCCTGGCAACTTCACCATGTCGTTCATGTCTATTCATATCTCCAAGGGGACATTTACATCTAGATGTCCAATAATTATTTGTTGAATGACTGAACATTCAGCAGGGTGAATATTTCCTCCTAGTTCTTTATTCTTATCAATTAAAGAGCATGATGAAGTATTAAGCATTCGATTTGAGAACTTTTAATATACTTTTAAGTCATGTTAGCTATCTTGTGAGGGACTGATATATGTATTGAGTTCTCCAGAATTTATACCCCACCTTCTTTCAAAAGGATTTGAAGAGGACCCAAAATTAATGTGGAAGGGGATCACTGTGAAATGGGTCAATTAGGGCTAAAAAGAGAACAGAGACCATCTCAAAGCGCCAGGGAGCAGATGTTAGCAGGCACCTGGAATGAGCTAATTACTATACTTGGTGACTGAAATTGGCTCTGTGTTTCTTGGCAGCTAAAGCTGAAAGGAAACACATTGGGTTATTCATTCAGCAAACATTTGTTGAATATCTTTGATAAATGGGGCACTGTGCTAACACCCGGGATTCTAGAGTGAGTAAGCCTGGGTCCATGGCTTCCACACATCACTTTAGCCATGAGCTAAGATAGAGCTACGCACAAGAGCAGATACAGGGAAAGATTACCAAAGCTCATGGAAGAATATATGCTTTCACCAGGCTGTTCAGAGACTGGGAGGCCCCAGGGGACACCTATGGCTCATTGCTAAATGAATTATAAGGAAGGGAGTGTCAGAAAATGAGGTAGGAGATGTTAGTATCAGCATATGCCATGGAAAAAAAGTTTGGATGCCATTCTTTTGGTTCTAAGCCAAAGTAGGAACTACCGACTCAATCTCCAGAGGTAAAATCTGGGGATCTTTGGTTTTGTTTCCTCTTTTTGCTTATCCTGCGGCTTGAACTGAGAGTCTGGATGCTGTCCCTGAGTGTCTTTTTACATTTTGGGGGGGATAGTTTTAGTGGAGATAGGAGTCTCACAGACTTTCCTGCCCAGGCTAGATTTGAACTATGATCCTCAGATCTTGCCTCTGGAGTAGCTAGGATTATAGGTATAAGCCACAGATTCCTGGTGGGATCTGTATTTTTATACTGTAACTTAATTGATTTCCAAAGTCCTTCCTGTCCCTCACTTCCATTTCTTCTTTCCCTTCCCTATATCCTTCCTCTTCCTCTTCCTTTCCCCCTTCCCTTCTCTTCCTTTTGAATTCTTTTTTGGACAGAGTCTTGATATGTAATTTAGGCTACCCTTGAACTCAGGACCTTCCTGCTTTAGCTTCCTCAGTACTGGAATCACAGGTATATGTCGCCATTTTGGGCTTGTTCAATTATTTTTAATAATATAATAATAATATGCATTAATAATATGCATTGTTATTAAGTATAGCCTTATGTCCAGTAGAGCTCTTGGACTTATTCTTCCTGTCTAACAGCAATGTGATCTCATGTGGTATTTGTCGTTTATACTTGACAGTTAACATAATGGCCTCCAGGATCCACTATGTTGTCCCAAGTGATAAGACTTCTTTCTTTAATGATAAAACAGTGTTTTATTGTACATAAATATATGTGTATATATTTCATATTTTCTGTCTCCACGCATCTATTGATGGATACTTGAGTTGCCTATGATGGATACCTGTACAATACACAAGGTAAAACAGATGTCTCTGACATACTGATTTCATTTCCTTTGGACATACAACTAGTAGTGAGATTGCTAGATCATATAATGGTTCTATTTTCGATGCTTTGAAGAAATTACATGTTGATTTCCACAATGGCCTTGCTAATTTACATTCGTACTTCACCAGCACTTGTCATCTTTCTGTAGGAATCTTCTTGTCTGTTCTTGTTGTTACAATTCCATCTACTCCAAGCTGTTTACCTCCTCCATCTTTGTTTTTCTATGTCTTTCAAGTATACAGAAAGCAAGTTCAATGTTTCTGTTGTACTAGCCAGTATTTGTAAACCTTCGTTCTTAGAATTCTTTACAAGGGGGATGTCATACATGTTTTTAGGAGAATTTAAGCTCATCCAAAGGCAAGAAAACAAAAGAATGGGATCTTTCCTGGTATTTGCTGGGGCTATGGCGGGAAGACTGCTGATTTACTTGGCTTTAGTATATCTAAGCGCTGATGAGAACTAGAGGATTGGAGACAAAACCGGGAGGATCGTTGTTTTTTCTTAGAGCTCATCCCAGAAAAGTGATGCATACTTAATGAACTTTTGACACCCTTATTCTTACAATTGAGTGGGGCCATATGTGCCCTACAGTGACAGATGGTCTCAATCTGCTGTTGCTAGATAATGGGTTATTTAGAGCCTTGGGGTGACTGTGTGACAGGTCTCAGCTGGACCAGCTGTTTCCCTTGTAACTAAGCCTGGTCTGGCTAAATGAATGCAGGCAATGGCCTTTAAAAAAATGACAAAAGAAAAACATGCCTCCAGTATATGGAAATATCTACTATTTCTCTGGTAGGAGAAGTAATATATTTCTTCAAAACATGATACCATTTTCCTCTTTTGATCCCCCTGCCTCACCCCTTGGACAGATCAGGGAACCTGAACTCTTCTTTCATCCTGTTGTGACCTAGCCAAGTAACCATGGATGCATCCAACATTTTTTTTTTTTTTGAGCTCTCATTTCCTAAACGGAATCTCAATTAGATCACCTTTGACAATTTCTAGTATTTTGCTTTTATTTTGTTTTGTTTTTGAATTGTTGAATCCAAACTGGGGGCCAGAAAACACTCTAAGAGAAATGATTATCATGTATGAACTTCCCAGTAGTTGAGTTTTTTTTCCCCTAAGTCCCTATTCTTATTGGCCCTCAGTGGCCATTATCATTATCATTCACCATTTTAAAGATGAAAAAATGAAATAACAATCAGGACCAATTCCTAAAGTCAAGTGACAAAGATCAAGCAGAGTGGGGGTGGGGGGTAGGGGGGTGAGGGAGTGTTTGAAATGGCCCAGGCTCTTTATTCTCATGTTTCATGCTGTCCTTGTGTGAACTAGAAAAGTAGACAAGGCAATAAAGAGCCACAGTATAAACAAATGGGTTGATGATGTTGTGGCAGCACTTGGGTTTTCTCTCCCTGCATGCTGCAGCGGGTATTTCTATATCTGTATGAACTAGTGGCACTGCCCTAGTCCATTTCAGGACCTCAACACCCACATCAGGGTCTTGCCTCCTCAAGGACACTAAGGGAACCCTCAGGAGCCAACCAACCCAGATTTCTGGCAAAGCACCATCGTTATTGAGCAGAAGGAGGCATTTTGGCCTGCGATGGGCTTGGTATGGGAGAATGCTTTTTCTTAAAACAGTGAAAGATTCACGGTATGCTGGTAATTTATCTCTGGGGCTTAAATCACATGTACAGATTTGTCAGCTGAAGTCCACTTTATTTAGTTCCCATTTCTGAAACCTCTCATTATGTGGGTCTTGTGTTTCCTGGTCATATGAATTTTGAGACAGTGATCCCTTTCTGTGGGGAATGACCTCATTCTCCTCATGGAAAAATTACTTTGGCATTTGAGCAAATAAGAATTAAATTGAAACCCAAGTCATTTCTCTGATTGTGGTAACCCCCTCCACCCAGCAACTTCTTAAGGGCTTTGCTAAGGACACTGAATGATATATATTTTTCTCTATGTTGAGGTTTAGTTTAAGAATATAATATAATATAAATATTATTGAAATAAACCTCTCCCTGCCAAATGCAGGATAAAAATCTTCACTGGACAAGAAAAAAAAAGACTAGATATTTGGTTGACCTTGAGAAAAGGCTGTTTATTGTAGCTCAATTTTCAGCTGGGATTTGAGTTTTAAAAGGTGTTTTTTTTTTAAAAAAAAAATAAGAGGGAGCTTGTGAGTATTTCAAATGCTGCCATTGTTGGGTTTAGTAAAGAAGAGGGTATTATGGCTCCCATATAATGCTACCAGCCTCTTTGGGGCTTTGTCGATAATTTTACTTTGTTTCCTTGTTCTCGCACCTGTCATTGTTGGGCTGTCCCCTCCGGTGCCAATTGGGGTGGACAAAAGGCTCCTTAAGGACTTCAAGAAAGGAAGGATAGGATATAATTGACATCAAGATTATTATGGGCTGGGAATGTGGCTTAGTGGTAGAGTGCTTGCATAGCATGCATGAAGCCCTGGGTTTGATTCCTCAGCACCATATAAACAGAGAAAGCCAGAAGTGGTGCTGTGGTTCAAGTGGTACAGTGCTAGCCTTGAGCAAGAGAAGCTAAGAGACAATGCCCAGGCCCTGAGTTCAAGCCCCATAACTGGCAAAGAAGATTATTATTTTATGGTCAGTGTTACAGAAAGACTGCTTGAAACTGGATTCAGGTGGCTCATGACTGTAATTCTGGTTACTAGGGAAGCTGAGATTGGGAGGAGTGCAATTTGAGGTTAGCCCAGCTATTCGCATAAGACCCCTTCTCAAATCATAGCGGGGTATGGTAGCACAAGTCTATCATCCTAGCTATATTCAGGAAGCTGAGAGCCACAGGATCATAGTCCTAGGCCAGCCTGGGTATAAAGCTACCTCTCTATAGAAGAAGTTGGGTATAGGGAGCACCTGTCATCCATACTGGGGACAGGAAGCCTAAAATGGGTAGATCAAGGTTCAACTGTACACCTGGACAGAAAGAGAAAATGTATCTCAAAAAATAACTAGCATAAGAAAGGATTAGCAGCCTGGCCCAGTGGTAGAACATCTGCCTAGCATGCAAAGTGCTCTGAGTTCACACTTAGTACAAAAAGAAAGAAAGGAAGAAAGAAATAAAGAAGGAAGGAAGGAGGGAAGGAAGGAAGGAAGGAAGGAAGGAAGGAAGGAAGGAAGGAAGGAAGGAAGGAAGGAAGGAAGGAAGGAAGGGAAGGAAAAGGGGAAACGAGAAAAGGGAGAGGGAGAGGGAGAGGGAAGAGGGGAAAGCAGAGTCTACAGGTGAAGCTGATCCCCCCATATAGTGAGGTTTGAGTGAAGGTAGACTAGAGTGATATATATTAAGTTGACATTTTAAATTTAGAAAATGATTTTCTGTGGTCATCAGCTCACATAGACAGCAGTGTAAATTAGTGAAGTATATCATCTCTGGTGTCTCATAGACACAGTTCAGAGCATTCCTGTGATTACAGTATAGATCACTTAGATCGACAGAGCAGGTCAGGTCAATAGAGTTGCTGTGTCACGTGCACGGGCTGTAGAATATTCAGTTTAGGTTTGTTTTGTGCTCTCTCTCCGCCCTTCAATACAGGTTTCTTTACTCCATCATAGCAAAGTGCTTACTGCAGGAGAGCTGCCCTGTGCTTTATACACAGAAGTTTTGCAGCCTTCTGGCTTAGAACCCTGGGTTTTAAATGCGTAGAGGAAGTGAGAACAGCAAAAAAACCAAAACAACAAACAAACAAACCCAGGAATGTTTATAAAGGACAAATAAAAGAGGAGGTTTTGTAGCTGGATGCATATAATCAAAATCATAGAAGCCTAAGACGGGAAAAGAGTCGAGAAGCTGAATTGCCTGTGTCTGTGCACTTTGCTACAGCACCTCACATCAGGGCTGTGGGACTGCCCAGCGACTGCTTGTTATCCCATGATTCCCCTGCCTTTGGCACTGTTGGTCATCCCTTAGTGGCACCATCTTATACAGACATCCCACTTTACCCTATCACCTTTCCATTGGCCTCTTTTACAGCCTTTTCTTCATAAGGCTAAAGAAAGGGGTCTCCAACTGTTTCTTTCTTTTCTACTTAGTTGGATTCACTAGAACCCAATGTCTCTGAAATGTATACTTCTAGGTCAGAAGTGGTCATTAAGCTAGACTTCTATTCAATTGTCTTTATTAATGTTTATAGGATGTCTGCCAGGCATGACACGTTTAATGGGCATGATACTAAAATGAGGTGATTCTGCTCCTCTCACTAATTCTTCTCTTTTCATCCATCACTTGCCAGTGGCCTCACTGACTACCTTGCCTACATGTGGTCAATGTCTCTGCACAATGTCACGATTGATTCTATGAGCATCATGCCAAGGTCTGGGGTTCCAATGGCCTCCCATTAGGCAAACCTTTTCTTGTTATTCATGAGACTTAGGTACAATTCTACTCTTTCCTGACTCTCCACACAACCTAATGCCCTTGACTGGACATGAAGCTCATATCCATCTCACTTTGTGGTGTTTCTTTCTGCCTGCATGGATTGCCCTGGGTCTTCACACTGCTGCCACTTCCCACACTCAGAATTTACTTACGCCTCTTCTTGTCATAATACCTGGCTTGTCTTCTATCATAGCATGGCTTATTCGCTTACCTACTTCTCTTCATCTCTTTGTCAGAAAACAAAATGTCCCAGAGAAACTCTGTCTTTTCCTGGAAAATAGTGAGTGTTTAATATATACATACATACATACATTACTTATTGTTATTTATTATTAAACATTTCCAAAACTCAGCCACATACCAGTACTCAGCCACATTCCAATCTCAGGCTTGGCTAGCTCAAGTGAAGTAGCTATGGGGAAGTTGCATGGTTGGGGAAAAGTTCATTCATACATCTCATGAATGTACACAGGAAAACAGCTGGTCTAAACTCTTGGGTGACCTTTAAACAGGTGACTTCGACATTTGGGGGAAGGAACAATACTTAAATTGGGTTGATACATTATATAGACTCTTCAGACATTCATGCATCCTGTCCTTCCTTCTTTCCCTCCTTCCTTCCCTCTTTCCTTTCCTCCTTCCTTCCCTTCCTTCCTTTCCCTCCTTCCCTCTCTCCCTCCCTCCCTCCCTCCCCCCCTCTCTCTCTCTCTCTCTTTCTTTCTTTCTTTCTTTCTTTCTTTCTTTCTTTCTTTCTTTCTTTCTTTCTTTCTTTCTTTTTTCTTTCTTTCTTTTCTTTCTTGCTTGCTTGCTCTCTTCCTTGCTCTCTTTCTTTCTTTATTTCTTGCTTTCTTTCTTTCTCTCTTGTTTGTTTGCTTGCTTGCTTTTTGCAGGTCCTTGGGATTGAACTCTGGCCTGGGAACTGTCCCTGGGCTCCTTTTGCTCCAGGCTAGCGCTCTACCACTTGAGCCACAGTGCCTCTTCCAGGCTTTTATGTGGTTAATTGGAGAGAAGAGTCTCACAGACTTTCCTGCCTAGGCTGGTTTCATCATAATCCTCAGATCTCAGCCTCTTGAGTAATTACGGTTACAGATATGAGCCACAGGCACCTGACTTCGTGTATTCTGTTCTATGAAGTCTCTTGTAGCTGTTCTTTTCTACCCATTAGTTTAAACAGAAGAATAAATTCTAGATTTCTATCCCTCCCCCATTTTAAAACTAGGAGAACAAGGAAAGCCAAGTGGCTCCATTGCCTCTCATCCTATTTCCATCAAGGTATAGAAAATTCACTTCTGTTTTGGGGAGGATCACTTCCAGGTTCTCCTTGCCTGGCCTTTTCACTCAGGGCTCATTGGGGGCAGGGCCTCACTATTAATGTGTCTGAATGATAAGACTAAATGCTAAGCTTCATCTCTCTCTCTCTCCTTCACTCTCTCTGTTTTTCTCTCTCCTTTTCTATTTCTCTCTCTTACACACACAGTGTGCCTTCTTATCTGCTCTCTGCTCCAAGGCAAGCTGTCTGTTTTAGGCAATGATTGTGAATATCAAATACTGCCAGAGATTGGCAAGCAAGGTCACATAGTAGAGTAGCATATACAAAGTTTATGGAGGCCACAGATCCTGGATACACCTTCAATCTCATGTCTATCAGTAATAATATGGGATGATCTCCATCACATTCAGGTTTGTTACTTTTTTTTGTACATTTTTTATTGTAAAAATGCTGTTCAGAGGGGTTACAGTTACATGAGCAAAGTAATGAGTACATTTCCTATTGAGCATTGTTGCCTCCTCCTGTGTTTGTTACTTCTGATATGGGAAGGGCAGAATGCTGCTATTTGTAATCACCTTGTAAAAGGATGACCCAATTTCATAAACTCCAAGGTGTGTGAGATGACCAAAAGGCTTTTGTTTGCTTATTTTCATTAAAAAGAAAAAGATCTTGTTATGTAGCCTAGGCTAGCTTTGAACTCATGATCCTCTTGTCTCAGCCTTCTAAGTGGTGGCATTATAGACATGTTCCTCCGGATGTCTAGCCATTAAGTTTTAAATAACAAATATTTTCAGAGCTTCTAAATCTTGAAAGAACTTTTAGCCATAGGTTGAAACTGCCTGACAATTTTGTACAATGACATCTGACATCTCATAAAGGTGGTAGAGCACTGGTGAAAAGATTATGATTTTGAAATCAATAAGATATGACACCCTTATAAAAAGCTTTAGATGAGTCTGATCACATAGTTGATGCACATGCGTAGTGTCTGCAACATAGTGGATTCTCAGTAGAAAGTACTTTCTCTTCCCTTTGTCCTATGCCTTTTAGCCAGAGTGATATCCTTCCCGATGTTGAGCTACTGTAGTCATTAGTATTTGCATTGTTCTTCACACATATTAGATGGATTCACACACGCAGTTTGATTTCTCTTAAAGTGGACACGTGTGGCAGGTGAATGAGTAGGGCTGGTCCTATCTTATAGTGGAGCAAAGGCAGTTTAGATGGTTGATTAGCCCAGGGTCAGTAGAATCAGAGTCTAAACTCAAGTTGGACTTGAAATCCAGCACTGTAACACCAAACGTTCCAGGCCATGTCATTCTGTGTGAGAAGAATGATGGCATTTGCTGGCTATTTCAGCAGAAAGGGCAACAGAAAGCTATATCAGTATCCACATATAAAATCCAAGTCAGTGTTGTGATAACTATTAGATAAGTTTCTCCACCCTTAAGTATTTTGTTCCCACCCAGTTCTTTTCTTAGGTTCTTATCATCCACAGATGTTTCTTGATTTTTTTCCTTACATTTATTAAGCAGTATAGCAGGTGCTAAGAATACAGAAACCTAAGACATGGTCCCTTCTCTTTCAGTGTTGCCTGGGAGACAGAGGAGCAGACAAATAGTGAATGATGGTTTCCAGAGGGGAAGAAGGTACTAGTGCCATGTAGTTGAAAGGCAGAAATTATTGGTTGAGGAAGTCTGGAGGGAGCAAGGTTATAGGGAGGGGCTCCTTCAAGGAGATTCTCTGGGCAAGCATTAATGGGGAGGAATGAGTTGACTGAACCCCGTTTCTCGCCTGTAAATAGCGGTAACATTATTAACTATCTCAGATGATTGTTAATGCATAAAGTGCTGAGACCCATGTCTGGTAAATAGTGACCCTTCAATAAATAGTGGCTTTTATTTTCATTTCATTCAGCAAAGAGCCATTTCACTTTATAAACCAGACTTTACATAGGAGAATTGAATAAAAGAAATAGCCTCACATTCTTCATGCATTGGTTTCCAAAGATGAGTTTTAAAGGACATACATAAACCAGGAGCTCATGACTGGAATCCTGGCTGCTCAGGAGACTGAGATATGAGGACTGAGACTCAAAGCCAGCCTGGATGGACAAATTTATAAGATAGTCCAGTTAACCCACAAAACTGTAACTGGAGGTATTACTCAAGTGGTAGAGTGCCAGCCTTGAGCAAAAATGTTAAACAAGAGTGCAAGGCTCTGAGTTTAAGCTCCAGTACTGGCATTAAAAGGAGGAGAGGAGCTGGGTGCTGGTTGTTTACACTTGTAATTCTAGTCACTCAGTTTTGGGGAGGATGGCTTCCAGGTTCTCTGCCTAGCCTTCTCACTGGGGCCACTGTTAATGTGTCTGATAAACATTAATGGTAAGCTTCTCCCTCCCTCTCTCTCCCTCCCTTATTCCCCCCCCTCTCTCTCTCTTTCTCTCTCTCTCTCTCTCTCTCTCTCTCTCTCTCTCTCTCTCTCTCTCCCTCTCTCTCTCTCTCTCTCTCTCTCTCTCTCTCTCTCTCTGTCTCTCTCAGTTCAAAGCCAGTCCAGATAGAAAAGTCCCCATGAGACTCTTAACTCCAATTAACCCCTGAAAAACTGGAAGTGGTAAGCTGGGTGCCGGTGGCTCATGCCTGTAATCCTAGCTACTCAGGAGTCTGAGATCTGAGGACTGCAGTTCAAAGCCAACCCAGGCAGGAAAGTCTGTGAGACTCTTATCTTCAATAAACCACTAGAAAACCAGAAGTGGCACTGAGCTCAAGCAGTAGAGCACTTGCCTTGAGCTGAAGAGCTGAGGGACAGTGCCCAGGCCCTAAGTTCAAGCCCCACAACCAACAATAAAAAACAAAAAACCAAAAAAAACAAAAATCTGGAAGTGGTGCTGTGGCTCAAGTGGTAGAGTGTATGAAGAGGCTCAGGGACAGCGCCCTGGACCTGAGTTCAAGCCCCACAACCAACAACAACAACAACAAAAAATGAGGAGGGGACATACATATTTGAACCCAAATTCCAGATAAAACTAAAGACAATAATCTTTAAAAATTATTTACAAAAGCATGTTATCTGACTTCTTTCTCCTCCCTCTCTGTCTGTCTCTCTCTCTCTTTTTGTTTTGTTTCTGGTGCTGGCCCTGAGTTCAAACTCAGGGCCTGGGCACTGTCCTAGAATTTTTTTTGCTGAAGGCCAACACTCTACCACTTGAGCCATAGCTCCACTTCTAGCTTTTTGCCGATTAATTGGAGATAAGAGTCTCACAGATTTTCCTGCCCTGGTTGGCTTTGAACTGCAATCTTCAGTTCTCAGCCTCCTGAGTTGCTAGGATTACAGGCATGAGCCACCCATACTCAGCCATTCTCTCTTTAAAAAAAGTATTTCTGGATGGTTATATCCTAGGCTTTCTAGTTTCCTGCCCAGAAACTCTACTGTTCTGCTTAGAGTGCCTCTAGTTTATCTGATGCAGCTAATATCAGTATGACATGATTCCTGACCTTGGGTTAGGTCAGGTTAACTGTAGTAAATTCTCCTTCATCATGGATGCTTACACATTCAATGGCACTGTGAAAAGTCTTGGAAAGCTTAGAGAATACTGCATAAAGATGGCTTGGTATTTAAAAGCAAGCTGAATGCTTGAATAGCCAAATAGCTTTTCTAGGCAGTTCCCTTCGGAAACTTTTGAAGCCATGCTAGGCCTTTGTAAGTGAAGCTTCCTGCTAGTCATCTTAATATATTTATCACGCCATTTCCTCCCATTCTCTCACGTTGCTGTGGCAAAGCGGAGGTATGGCATTGAAGTATAGGCATATATTGCAGAAAATAGTGTAGGGACTTGTGCTGATTCCTTATTGCTTAGACAGCATGAAATGGCATTGGCAAGTAGGATTCCATAGAAAAAATAAAGACTACCGTTGCTTTGTTATGTCTTTTCTTGAAATAGGGATTCAGATAAGTCAGTGGCCTAAAATGAACTCAGCCCAGTGTTTTATCTTACTTCCTCTTTGATAACAATTCACAGTGTCAAAGCCCAGCATAGAGAGCATAGCTCAAGTGGAATTTTGAAAATCCAGAGTGAGTTGGTGCCAACGATAGCACATTTCTCCTCTTGAGAGAGAAAAATGCTTCACTGCCAATAGCAATAGTGTTGAATACTAGTGGATCCCAAAGATAGAGCACACGAGGAGCAAAATTCTGTGACCTAATTATGCATTCTATTGTATTAAGTCTCTTCCCCTCCTGTTTGAATATATCATTCTTCATTACATCTTGATCTTTTCTGGAAATACTTTTTGAAATGAAAAGTGAAAAAAAAGTTGATGTGCATGTTTGGATAAGCTTGCCTTAAAAAAGCAATTGTATTTTTTAGTCATTACATATTCTCTTGCTGATAAATGTAATACTTTCATTTCAATGTGTATTTTGCTATTAAGTATGTAGTTTTCAGTTTGTTAAAATAATTAATATTATCCCAGAGGCAATCTAGAAAAGATGAATTGCAAAAGGAATTAAGTTTGTTGGCAGTTATTATGTAAAATGTCAGCAAGTAGAATTAGGAAACGTCTGTTAGATTTTTTTGTTTGCCATATTGCATTGTTTACACTGCTAGTGAACTTGTAAAACCCATAACTCCATTAGATGTGAGACATAAGGACTTTTTAAAATTATTATTACTGTTGTTGTCACTAATACTTAGGAAATTCCAAAGAATAACTATTGTCTTTGCTTATTCAAAGATATTTTACTGTGTTTTCAAAGATGCTGAAACTAAATTATACAAATGTCTAAGAGCAGCACCATTAGAGACGCGTATAACTAGTTTACATATTTACAAAGTGATACACCTTGTATTGGAATAAAATATCTAAATTTGAACTATTGTTTTAGAATTTAGCTCATTTTTTCACATTGAAATGTTAACTTACAAATTCATTGCCTGGTCCAGTAGGAAGACTATTTAATTTCAAATCCCTCTAGGTAGCAAGAGCAAGAAAGTATAGATAAAAAGCTCCATTTACAGTAAGCAATATAAGCATTGCTATCGAAAAGTCAAATTTCAGCTCTGGTATTTGACAGGCTTTGATTCAAGTTCAGCACCTCTGCTTGCTTTGTGAAATTAAGCTATTTTTTATTTCTAAGCTTCAATGTTTTCTACTATAAAAATGGAAAAAGTGAAACCTTCTGATGTACTTGTTAGAAGAATAGTGAAAACTCTTACCAGACTGTATATTAGAGGGAGCATATTGTGAATGATCGCTCTTAACTGATATGCTTTGGATTGGAGGATTAACGTGCCAGTCATCATCCTATTTTAGATCAGGAGTTTTCAGCAAAACCTTGTGAATCAATTCAAAGTTTACTAAATGTTCTAAAGACAGATTTTATCTTTTTATTAAGAAACACTTTGCTGTGAGGATATTGCCTGTGGAATATGTTGGAGCCAGGATTATAACTGAAGGCATTTGTACATATCCCTTGTTATAATACAGGATAAGCTGTCAGATTTTTCTGCACTTTCATTTATGTGAACGAATAAGACTAAAGGGTGAGGGTTTAGAGAGATGTTGACTCCATTTATATATTAGTCCCTTTTACTATAGTATTTAATGATTAAAGAAAACAATCCAGATGCAAGGTGAGCTGAGTAATGGTGAATCTATCCTAAACAAATGAGAAGACAGGCTTCTGGGAGTTCTACATGCATTCATTCAACCAACTAATGACTCAAAAGTATAAAAAATATTACTTCTATATCAAGCATGTTCAGACTTTTTTGTCCTATTTCCTCTGCTTATGCACATTTACATTGTATTAAGTATTATAAGCAATCTAGAGTTGATTTAAATAGATGGGAGAAAGTGCATAGGTGATATGCAAATTCTGTACCATTGTGTATGGATTACCTGGGCACTTGTGATGTTGGTATATGGGTCCCTGTCCTGGAATCAGTCCCCTGTGGATGGCAAGTGATAATCTATCCATCAACTGTCAGTTTTACAGAAAATGTGTATCATCAGTCCAGTTGGAGTAAGAGTGCAAAATGACAATCCAGGTGAATGAAGCATATGCTAAAGAGAACAAAGGCAGTGCTCTAAAAGTGTAGTTTTTGAAGCAGGGCATGGTGATACATATTGGCACTTGGGAGGCTGGGTCAGGAGGATCATGAGTTCAAGGCCAGCTTGGATTGCATAGTAAGTGGGAGGGCACCCTGGACTAACTACCAAAATCCTGTCTCAAAAATCCAAGAAAGGTCCAGTCACAGTGGCTCATACCTGTCCTGTAATCCTAGCTAGTTAGCAGGCAGAGATTTAGAGAACATTGGTTTGAGGCCAGCCTAAGCAAGAAAGTCCACAAGACTCCATTTCATCCAGTAGCTTAGTGCAGTACCATGTGCCTGTCATCCTACCTACAGTGGGAAGGGTAAATAGAAAGAATGGGGCCCACATTAGCCCAGGCAAAACATGAGACTCTATCTCAAATAACCACACTAAAAAGGACTGGTAGAGTGACTCATTAGGTAGAATATCTGCCCAACTATCCCAAAGCCTAGGGTTTAAATTCCAATACTTGCCATAAATAAACCAAGAGGAAAAAAGTACATCTCCTTTTTTAAAAAAGCATTTAGCACCAATTCTCAGCTAGGGGCACAGCTCACATGGTAGAGTACCTGCCTAGCAAGCACTAGATCCTGACTTCAAATACCAGTACTGCTAAAACAGAGCCAACTCTCCATTCTGCAGCTCTGTATTTATTGTCACTCTGTGTCCTATCATGTCCTGCATGTTTTCTGAGCCCCAAGTAACTCAAATGGCTGATAGTTTCTTAGGCTTATGCCATGTAAACCCATGAAGGTAAATCCTGAAGTCCTGGTCCTGATTGTGGATCAAAGTCAAGTCTTCATGATTTGACAGGGGAAAAGCCAACAGAGGGGACTTTATCAATTGCCAGTGGGATGATTCAAGGACTGGGTTAGGTATACTGTCCTGTTAGCTACAGGGATGGAAAAATGGAAGGAGTACTGAAAATAATCAGTTCCTTGTTCTCCCAAAGTCACTTTTGCTGTCATTCTCTATTCTATGAGGTCAGTTATACATCAGTCTCAGAAACACTTGGCAGCAGGGACAACTAGAGGGTAAGAGATCACACCCATGATCACAGGATCACAGATCTCATCTGACTGTTGGAACAGCAAGCATTTCTAGACCTGCCATTATGTGAAACTGTCTTCTTTTGGGAGGGAGCAGTACCGGGACTTGAACTCTGGCCTCCATACTTAGCTCTTTCTTTCAAGGCTTGTACTCTCCCACTTGAACCACGCCTCCACTTCCAATTTTTTTGCTGGCTAACTAGAGATAAAAGCTTTTTGGATTCATCTGCACAGGTTGGCATTGAAACTAAATATTCTGATTATAAACTAGATGTGGGATTATAGGCAGAGCCACC
>NW_027204951.1:0-18849 GCF_024711535.1 Dipodomys merriami | reverse complement strand
ACCAGAAAATCAGAAGGTAATGATATTGTTCAAAACATGTTTAGCTGACTTAACTGTAACATCTCCATACATCACTTTATAATAATAATAAAAGTGCACAAAAGGAAAATAAAGTAAAACTAAAAAGAATAAAATTGCAATGTAATATAAGTTGCTTCTGTTGGTACTTAAAAGGAGGCAGAGGAACAAAAATGAAAATCACATACCAAACTCATTGAAATATGTATGTCATTGTTAAAACATCAACTCATTATTTTAACTATTAGTAACTTTTAAAAAAGTTAAGCAATTATCCTATATTTACTTACAAATGTTATTTCAGATAACTATAAAGAAATAAATTATAAAAGAATACAGAAAGATTCCAGTTAGTTAATTGTGAAGGATAAAAAAAAGTCATATTTAAACACTAAGTAATGATGATCAATATATGCCAGAACTTTTAGCTAAAATCTTGATGTAGAGCTTTACAATAAAAGGAATCAAATTGGCAAATCCTTGAATTCACTGATGGTCTTAGCACCAGTAACTTCTGGCATAATATATTACTAAAGCAATAGCACCTCCTATTATTTATCCTTAAGAGCACTTTCTCCTTCAAATAATGAATCTGATTCACTTCAGTATTTAGTGCTCATTTCCAATCAATGGGAAATACTTTAGTACACGTCAATTGCCATAGGAGGAAATAACCACGTGCATTTGCAGATATTCAAGAAAATAATTGACTAATTTCTATAATAAGCTAAAAACATAAAGGAAGAGAGTGAAAGAAAGAGCATGAGATTTTAAGACAACTTAAAAGACCAACAAATAGGAGCAATACAAGATAAACTCAGATATACAAGAAGCATAGATACGAAAATGATGGTCCAAGGCAGGCCCCGAGAGAAAATGGAAATGGGTGACTCTCTCCAAAAAATAACGAAGGCAAAAGAAGGGCTTGGGACATGTCTCAAGTAGGAGATCACCTGCCGAGCAACTAAAAAACCCTGGATTCAAATCCCAGTATAAGCAAACAAACAAAAAAGTAAGACCAATAAATATCAGCAGATTGATTTTTATGCTTATTTCCCAAAACAAAATGAAATAAAACAATGGTAATGATAATTTGGAAATGGGCTCCTAATTGAAATATAACAAAGACTCACTAATTTGGGTAGCTGTGATAATACTCCTTTGTCAGAGACATCTTGAAATGTTAAAACATGGAATAACATGATTTTGCTATTGCTTTAAAATATTCAAGGAGAAAGAGAGTAGGAAGAAATAAAATAATTTTGGAAACATGTTGATGGGGGTTTCAGGTAGTGAATGGGTGTTAGAAATGTTATACTTCGCTATACTTTTGTCTGGAAAATGTTATAATAATTCTTAAAAGTTTCACTTTTTGGTAAGTTGCGCCATCAAGTTACATAGAAGAGAAACATTTAAAAATATGGATTGCTAAAGTTTAGAATTGAATCCAAGTTTAAAGAAGAAAATTAAGTCATTTGGTTTAAACAATAAACAATCTGCCACAAACTGGTATCCTTTACTGATGTGGTGAGACTATCACAAACCTTGGAAGATGTCAAAATAAGTCCAAACATGATGAAGAGAGTAAGTCTTATAGTGTAGCTCTGGTCTTAGTCTGGTGTAAAATCATAAAATGTTAACACATGGTGCTGATATGTTTTAATAAATTTAATTGTATACTTCGTAACACATTTTGTAAGTCATTGAATTTGTGGGACCTTTGCTGTGCAAAGATTTGATGTATTAAAAGAATCAGTTATGTTAAATTATAATTGCAATGTTATATAGAAATACTCAAATCTGCTGGGCGCCAGTGGCTCACGCCTGTAATCCTAGCAAATGAGGATCACAGTTCAAAGCCAGCCCGGGCAGGAAAGTCTATGAGACTCATCTCCAATTAACCACTAGAAAACTGGAAGTGGCGTTGTGGCTCATGTGGTAGAGCACTCTCCTTGAGCTGAAGAGCTGAGGGACAGCATCCCAAGCCCAGAATTCAAGCCCCATGACTGACAAAAATTAAAATTAAAAAATTAACTAAATAAATAACGAAATACTCACATCTGTAATCAATAGTTAGATGCTCAGAAAAATATTTGTTTCCAAACTTTCAAAAGATTCATAAGATTTTCATTAGATGCACAAAAAGACCTTAGTGAATTTTTGAATTATTTAGCACATACTTGGCATTTAAAAATCCTGTCAAAATTAGTATTCAGAAATTTAAAGCTTTATGTTATTTTTTTTACTAAAGAAGAAAAAAATCCATCCTATGAAAATTGAAACACACTATGTTTATTTTAAGATGCTTTCTTTGTTCAGGATTTTATGAACTTTTTAGAATTCTAGTATCTTTCATTTGCATATTGAAAAGGAATCATGACACTTCACATTTGTCATGACTGATATAAGTTGATTTGATTATTTGCTGTTTAAAATAGAGGAGGTTGTGTGTTTGTGTACTGTACATTCACATAATCATTTTCGTAATGAAACAATTGTATTTGCAATACATACCTCTTGGTGAATAAATCTGATCAGGACACTACTTAAGACAGACGTCATTGAGATATGCCCTAGAGCAATGTATCTCCTGAGACAATAAAGATAATGATTACAGGACTAAATGTTCATATTTTAATTAATTAATTTTAATTTTAAAATTATTTTTACATAGCTAGTCACATCTTTTTTTTTGAAAGAATTCTGTTATATAACTGCAGTCTGAAGTTCTGTGCATTTGAAATTTCAGGTATTCTACAAATTGAATATGAAGATTTCATTTATTTTTCCCAATAATATATCAACCAGGAGATATCTGTTCAGAAAGAGATCATTGTCTTCAGTGGTTCTGGGTAGATGGCAGAGGAGAAGCTGGAGGCTAAACAAGCTCTCGCATGTAAAGCAGGTTTAGTGTTCAGTGAACAGTCTTAAGCCAAGGAATCACACCAAGTGTGCCACTACAGTACAGAGACTTTGGCCAGAGAGGGAAAATCCAAGGAAGGAAACAGACCTGAGCAAATGCCAGAAGCCGCAGCTGCAGTGACGGCAGAGGTGGCAGCGTCTGTAGCCACCATACTTGCAACACAGCGAGTCTGGGACCTAGGTGCCAGACGAAGTGGGCATGCAGATTCTACTCAACACCAGCAAGAACTGACAAGGAGAAGACATCTTCATCCTGCAGATCTCAGAAGAGAGACAACCCAGGAACCAAGACTCTGGCGTGAGTAGAAGCATGACATCCTCACTCCTTCTCAGGGAGCAGAGGAGGGAAGGCCAACCCTCCCCATCCCCACTACCAGAGATCTCCATCTTTGATACTGACAAAGGGCTGGCTGGGCAGCTAGCTCCAACTCAGGACTTGGAAGAAAACAAAAGATTGATTTAGCAGGTCACAGGAACCTAACCTGACTTGGCAGGCTCAGCAACACCCAGGGAAAAGTCACCCAGCCCAGGCAGAAAAAGCTCCACCCATACAGGAGTGGTTTTGTTCACTGGGTAAATAGAGCCAGAGGCAGCCCCTTCCTACAGCAGCCTTGACAATCAATGGAAATTCAGTAAACATAAAGCATGAGAATGGCTCCAGGATGGGCTCTGTGAGTGTCTCAGAAGCTAGCCCCTCAGGGAAAAGCTACAGTTTGCTGAAAGGCCTCAACTCTACCCAGAACCTAGCCTCATCAAAGCATCTCCAAAATAGAGGAAACAGCCATCTCCCTCTTTTGTGATACTCAAAGCAGATCTCCTCCCAGAGAACTACCCTAGGAGGAGGATCACAAAATCTTGGATAAAGCAGAGCAATTTTCTGCTTACCCAAACAAACTGACTTAAGAAACCAATCAACTCACAGGAAAATCAAACACCATAATCATACCAGAGACTCCAACAAGAGACTGGTTATGGACACAAGGGACATACAGGATCTTCCCATGCCCCTCAAAAATATCAAAGAACTCTTTTATTGTACCTTTTTTTTAAAAAAAAAACTTTTTTAACTTTTCTTAATTTTTAATTTTTAACTTTAAAAAATTGTTTTCTATTAAACTTTTTTCTTCCTCATAATTTTTATTTTAGGGGTATATGTGTGTGGGTGTTTTTGTTCATATAGGTTTACTAATGTTTTGATCCTTTATTTTCTTTCTTTCTCATTCTTTTCACATTCTCTTCTCTTTTGTTCATTTTTGCGTGACTTAATTGCTGTTCTGCTCACCCTCAAATATACCCGTGGTTGATTAGACTTAAATTCCTTAATAGCAGTACTACCTCTTTATACCTATATACTATTTTAAGCATTTTTATTTTTTAGGTTTTCAGGTCTTCTTCCTATCCCTCCACCTTTCTCATCCTATCCCCGTTCTTCTCGGTATATTACATTTCTAATTTTGCAGAATTTTAAAGTGTTTCACTTTTTAATTATAATTCTTGTTTTTCTTCTCTCTTTTTTCTTTTTCTTCTTCTTTTCTCTCTCTCTACTATCATTCTATCCAATCTATTTCCCTCTTTGAGAGTAGGACTTAGTTAATTCAACACTCCCTTTATCTTTCCACAGCCCTCTATTCCTATTTTTACCCACATCTTACCCTAAACCTAATAATTTCTGGTTTGCCAAATTCTTCTTTGCTGTTCGTAGTCCATTAATACACAGTTGTTTGATGTTGAATAAATATATCTGTTGAACTAGATTGTATCTGCAGACTTTTGACTGTTGAACTACACACTTTGGTTGATGCTTGCATTAAGATAGTATTCTAGCACAAAACTGGTGTTTCTTTCATCCCAAATGGGCAGAAGAAGACGGAAAAACAAAAGAAAAATGTCAAGTCCTGGTATCTCAAGTCCCACTCATGAAAATCAGGGGACAGAAGAGACAATGAATAATCCAGAGGAGAGCTCCCATAAAGCTCTACATACACTACTGGTAAACATGGTAAATGAAAAGATTAAAACCTGCAAAAGACTCAGTGTGAGCGTGATAAGGAGAGAGGAGGCAAACCAAAGATAAATACTGGAATATCATGAGCTTGAGGAAGCTACTCAAAGATTGATACAGGAATTGCATGAGCAGCTTGAGAACACTCAAAGAGAAATAAAGGAATGGCGTGAACAGGCTGAGATCAGTCAAAGAGACAGGAATTGCATCAGCTTGCTGAGGACAGACAAAGAGAAAGTCAGGAATGCTGTGAAAATGCTCAGAACACTGAAAGAGAACTACAGGAATTGCATGAACTGAGGAAGCTAATCAAAGAGTAATAAAGGAATAGAGAGAGCAGGATGAGAATACACAAAGATCACTAAAGACATTCATGGAATCCATGAATGTCTGAAAGAAGCTGAAAGAAGTCAGGGAGTCCACAAAGAGAATGCTGAATGGAAAACAACAGAAGGAATGGGAGTCAAGGAAACCATAACCAATCAATTAAGTGATTTGAGAATAAACACTGAACACCAAATTAAGGAAGTAAAGTTCATACAAGATGTAAAACAAAGCCCCAACAAAGAATTTGAAGCCATCAAAGCAGACCAAATAGAAGGAAAAAAAATATAAAAACAAAGTTGAAAGTCTTGATAGTAGGCTAGACCATGCAGAAGATCGAATATCAGGGATTGAAGACAGCCTAGATATTATAGAGAAAGAACATACAACCGTACAAGACAAATCCATGAAATATGATAGATCTATCCAAAACTTGGCAGACACCATCAGAAGGCCTAATCTGAGAATAATGGGGGTAGAGGAGCACTTAGAGACAGAAGTTAATGGTCTAGGAATTTTTTTAACAAAATCTTAGCAGAGAACTTCCCAAACATGCAAAAAATAGGCCTATTCAGATACAATTAGCTTTTAGAACTCCAAATAGACAAGACCAGAATAGGACATCCCCGCATCACAGTATAATCCACACAGGATCAATTCAGACCAAGGAAAAGATCCTTAAAGCTGTCAAGGAGAAAATATTAATCATATATAAAGAGAAATCAGTCAGAATCACCTGAGATTTCTCAGCAGACACAATTAAAGCAAGAAGAGCCTGGAATGATGTATGCCATGGCCTAAAGACAAACAATAATCAACCAAGAATACTGTATCCAGCTAAACTCTCCTTCATAACCAAAGGTCAAACAAAAAACTTCCATAGCAAAGAAAAATTGAAACAATATATATCCAACAAACCAGTCCTACAAAAATTCTTAATGATGTCCTACACATAGAAAACCAGCAACTCCACAATAAAGGTCAAGAAATCGCCCCTAAACTGAGAATCCAAGAATCATAGGAAGAACCCAGTTGCTGCAGCACACAAGAAGGTGGATAACATGGCACAAACTCCCAAATACCTCTCATTCCTATCTCTCAACGTTGAAGGACTTAACTCTCCAATTAAGCGACCTAGACTGTCTAGTTGGATTAAAAATCAAGATTCTTCTATCAGCTGCCTTCAGGAGTCACACCTTGCCCATGAAAACAAACACATTTTCAAGGTGAAAGGCTGGAACAAATTTTACCAAGGAAACGGCCCCCATAAACAGGCGGGAGTTGCAATCCTAATATCAGATAAAATAGACTTCAAATTAAAATTATTGAGAAGGGATAAAATATGTCACTACATACAAATTAATGGATCTCTCTTTCAGGAGGATATTACAATTCTAAATCTCTATTCACCGAACAACGGAGCACCAATAGTTAGCCACTACTTTCCCTCAAATCCCACATAGATCCAAAGATATTAATTGGGGATTTTAACACACCACGCTCCCCACTAGATAGATTAACTCGGCAAAAACTCAACAGAGAAACCACAAATCTAAACAACTGCATATCTCAACTAGATTTAACAGACATCTACCTTATATTTCATTCAGGCAGCATCCAAATACACATTTGTCTCAGCAACATATGGAATATTTTCTAAAATAGACCACTTTTTGGGTCAGAAAGAAAACTGGTCCAAATTCAGAAACCTTGAAATTATACCTTGGATTCTCTCAGACCACAAGGGTATAAAATTAGAACTCAACACCAAAAACCACCAAAATCCTGTAACACATGGAGGCAGAACAACACACTGCTGAATCACGAGTGGGTCATGGAAGAGATTAGAAACGAAATTCAAAGGTTCAAGATATTGAACAAAAATGAACACAAAAATTAACAGCACCTATGGGACACAGCAAAGGCAGTACTCAGAGGCAAGTTTATAGCTCTTAGTTCCTACATCAACAAATTGGAGAGATCTGAAACTAACAGTTTAATGACACATCTGAACCTCCTTGAAAAAGAGCACCAAGATAAACCCCAGTAGATGGAAAGAAATAATTAAAATTAAATCAGAATTAAATGAATTAGGATTAGAAAAAAAACATATATAGGATCAACATAACAAAGACGTGGTTCTTCGAAAAAATTAACAAAATTTACAGATCCTTATCAAATCTTATCAGAAAAAGAAGAGAACACACCCAGAAACATCACCACAGAAACAACCAAAATTCAGAATATTATAAGGGAATACTTCTCAAAACTTTATGCTAATAAGTGTGACAAATGGACAGAAATGGACCTTTTTCTAGCGAATATTGACATGCCAAAAGAAAGCCAAGAAGAGTTAAACCATCTTAACAGGCCCATATCAAGCACTGAAATAGAAACAGCAATAAGAAACTTCCCAGCTAAGAAAAACCCATAACCAGATGGTTTTCAGCAGAATTCACACCAAGCAGAGCTCACACCAATACTGCCCCAACACTTCAATAAAATTGAAAAAGAAAGTTCACTACCAAACTCATTCTATGATGCCATCATACCCTCATCCCCATACCAGGCAGGGACTCATCAAAAAAAGAGAACTATAGGCAGTTTTCTTTGATGAACATTGATGCAAAACTTCTCAACAATATTTTGGCCAATCGACTTCAACAATTCATCCAAAAAATCATACTATGAAACAAGATTAATTTCAGGGATGCAAAGCTGGTTCAATATAGGCACATCAATTAATATAATTCATCACATAAACAAGAGAAAGCATAACAACCACAACGTTATCTCAATAGATGCAGAAAAACCATTTGACAAGAGCCAACACCCCTTTATGATGAAGGTTCTGGAAAAATTAGGAATCCATGGAACATTCCTCAATACAGTAAAGGCTGTATATGACAAACCTACAGCCAGCATTATACTTAATGGTGAGAAACTAAAGCAATTTCGTCTTAACTCTGGAACAAAACAAGGAATTCCACTCGCTCCACGTCTCTTCAAACTACTATTAGAATGCCTAGATACAGCAATAAGACAAGATGCAAATATAAATGGGATCTAAATAGAGAAAGAATAAGTTAAACTCTCCATTTTTGCAGGTGACATGATCTTGTATTTAAAGAATCACACAGATTCCACTACCAAATTACTGAAACTTATTCAAAAGTTTGGCAAAATAGCAGGGTATAAAACTAACCCTCAAAAATCAATGGCTTTTCTGTATGCCAACAATGAGAAAAGTGTGGCTGAAATTAGGAATGCAACTCCATTAGTAATAGCCCCACAAAAAATAAATTACCTAGGAATTAACTTACCCAAAGAAATTAAGGACCTCTATGATGAGAACTTTAAAAACCTGAAAAAGGAAATCAAAACAGAACCTAGAAAGTGGTAAAAACTCCCATGCCCCTGGATTGGAAAGATCAACATCATGAAAATGGCAATACTTCCCAAGGCTATCTACAAATTCAATGCAATACCTATCAAAATTCCAACCTCACTCTTCAAGGAAATAGAAGAGGCAATCCAAAAATTCATATGGAACAATAAAAGACCCCGAATAGCAAAAACGCTCCTCAACGGAAAGAACACTGCTGGAGGAATATCAATACCAAATTTCAAACTCTACTACAAAGCCATAGTAGTAAAAACAGCTTGGTATTGGCACAAGAACAGACCTCAGGACCAATGGAATAGAATTGAAAACCCAGAAATGAACCTACAGACCTATAGCCATCTAATCTTCGATAAGGGAGCTAAAAAAATAGAATGGAAGAAAGACAGCCACTTCAGTAAATGGTGCTGGAAATAAAATGGTTAACTACTTGTAGAAAACTAAAGCTAGATACTTATATATCACCCGGCCTGAGAATCAATTCCAAATGGATCAAAGACCTCAGAGTTAAAGCAGACACTCTGAAAACATTTCTGGATGGAATAGAGGACAAACCCTAGGTCTCCTTGGCACAGGCAGAAATTTTCTTAATAGAGACCCAGAAACTCAACAAATAAAAGAAAGATTAGACAAATGGGGTTGTAGGAAATTGCAGAGCTTCTGTATGGCAAAGGTCATAGCTAGCAAGATCAATAGAAACCCCCGGTTTGGGAGAAGACCTTCACTAGCCACACAATGGACAAGGGTCTCATATCTAAAATATAGCTTGAAATCAAAAAATTAAATCCCCCAACAACAAATCTTCAAAGAAACAACTGCCTAGTAAATAAGTGGGCTGAAGACTTAAAGAGAAACTGCTCTGAAGAGGAAAGAGGATTTCCAATATACACAGGAAGAAAAGCTCAACCTCCCTAGCCATAAAAGAAATGCAAATCAAAACATCATTGAGATATCACCGCGCCCCAGTTAGAATGTCTATAACCAAGAACTCTAATAACAACAGATACTGGAGGGGATGTGGACAGATGGGAACCTTACTGCATTGTTGATTGGAGTGTAAACTTGTTCAACCACTTTGGAAAGCAGTATGGATATTCCTCAAAAGACTCCACATAGAGCTCCCCTATCACCCAGCAGTCCCACTTTTGGGCATTTACCCAAATGATCACCAACAAGACCACACTAAAGCTATCAGCACGAATATGTTTTTTTCAGCATTATTTACCATTGCTAAGATATGGAACCAACCCAGATGCCCCTCAGTAGCTGAATGGATCAAGAAAATGCCATGTATATACACAATTGAATTCTCTGCCTCCATCAGAAAGAATGACATTGCCTCATTTGTTAGGAAATGGAAAGACTTGGAAAAAATTACATTAAGTGAAGTAATCTAGGCACAAAGAAACAAAGGTCCCATAGTTTCCCTTATTTGCAATAACTAGTATATGTCTGAGTGAAGCAGAAAAGGTCAGTTATGTTGATGTTAGGGAAATGAAACCTAAGATATATATTCAATTTTTTTCTTTCATGTGATTGTTTCTAACATATTTGTAAGATAATTTCTTTGTTGCTTTGTATGTCACTCCCCCATACTATAACCCCTGCTTTCACTGTATTTGATGTTGGTATAATTTGTGGAAGGGAAGGGAACAAACAAATCGTTTAAATAGAGATACAGTTTGACCCATTGCAACAATGAGATGTACAAGTCATTATATCGAAAAATTAACTTTACAACTTTGGTGATGGGGGTATAGGGAGCGGTGAATTCGGTGGAGGTGCCGGGGTGGTGGGGAGAGGATGTGAAGGGATAGGAAGGGGAAACAAAGGAGGAAGCTACAATGCTTAGTAAGAAATGTACTCATTATCTTGCCCATGTAATTGTAACCCCTCTGTACAGTATTTTCACAATAAGAAAACGAGATCATTGTCTTCTTAATCCTTAACATCCATAACATCTGTTAACATTCTTAATAGTCTATAACATCTGTTTATTCTTCTGAAAGAATGTCACTTTCAACAAAAAATGTCATCCTCAGATTGCCGGGACAGAATTCTTGCAAATGCAACCAGCAATTGATGTTTATGCCTTCCAAAATTAAGTTTGAGCCTGTTGCATATTAGACAGTCCATGAACGAAACGTATTCACCTTCCTGCTTTTTTTGGCATTTTCTTTTGGCATTCTCTTCCATTACCTGCCTGTGATGCTCACAGTCACAGTGCTCTTCCTCCTTTGGCTTTGAACCCACTTTCTATAGAACATGGCTGTCATTTGGACTGCATTTTAAATAGGCTTCAGATTCTTGGAACTTCTGTTTGTCCTAGACGTCTAGCCTTAGAATAACAAGACTATGTCTATTAGATTTTTTATGGTAGTATATTACATTATGGTCTCTAATAAGAGTAGTAAACTGGGTCTGCAAGTACTTCATGTATTTCTAGATAAATTACTTCATTCTCTGCTGTTTCAAGGTAAACAAGATTCGTCATATTATTTAGCTGTCTGCCAATTTTTTTTTCTTGTCTCAAGGATCAGATGCCTTCTATGATTCAGAGTCTTCCTCTGCTGCTATTAGAATATTTCAACCATTTGGGGGGAAGGCTTTTTGTAAATTTTCACTTGCAAGGTTTTCTTCCATGTAAGTGTTAATTGAAAAATACAAGGCAGTGTTGTCAGCTTTAGCAAACTCAGTATAAAAAAAAGAAAAAAAGCAGACAATGTTATTTCTCAAGACTTTATGACTGTTTGTGGACTTGTTCTGAATCATTTTTATGTGACTCCTACCTCAAAAATGCAACAAAACTAGTTCCACCATCTATCCCATAATGTTCCAGAGTTTTCCTGTTGTTACCATTGATAAATGCAATGAAGGGACCAAGGGACTCATTGAAAATAAACGTAGTGCTAGGTTTCCAGATTTGGAACTATAGTCTAGGAGTTTAGATATGACACCACAGCAGGAACTTGTTCTTAGAAATAAAATACAATCCCTACTGATAAAAATATCCTATCATTTATGAACTTTGAATGCCTTTTTTGTTGCTTTTTATGAAATAATAGCATTTTTTCTGAAGGCTAGGAAATCCAAGCTCAAGGTCTCTTTTGGTTAGGACCCAGGCTCTCTGTTTCCAAGATGATATCTTGTTACTGCACTCTTCTAAGAGGGGTGCTCTATCTTCACTATAGGAGATCTAAGGGCAAGGAGGGGACAATTCTCTTCATCAAACACATACAAGGACTTGTAATCTACTTACCTGTCAAGTACCTCCTAAAGGCAATGCCTCTTTCTAATAGGTCTTGGATGATGAAGTTTCAGTGCTAGTTCTGAGAAGACAATAATATTCTAAACATAGCAAAGCTAGGTGCCAGTGGCTCAAACCTGTAATCCTAGCTACTCAGGAGGATTATATCTGAGGATCACAGTTCAAAGCCAGTCCCGGCAGGAAAGTCCGGGAGACTCTTATCGCCAATAAACCACTAGAAAACCGGAAGTGGAGTTGTGGCTCAAGCGGTAGAGTACTTGCCTTGAGCTGAAGAGCTGAGGGACAGCGCCCAATCCCAGAGTTCTAGCCCCACGACCAACCAAAAACAAATGTCCTACACATAGCACAGATATTTATTAAAATGAAGTAGTAGTTTTTTTTAATACTATCCTATACAAAGAAGAGTAGAAAATATTAGCAGTGATGTTTAGAGTTGAAGGTAACTGTCATACAGGAAGTGGACATGGTGGGAGAGGTAGAGTAGAGGAATGCTTTCTTGTTATGATTTGAAGTACCAATGAGAGTTTAACCATGTCACATGAATTATTTTAATGAGAATAAAAATATTTGAAGAAAATTTTGAGTGACAGCCAGACATTGACATTGCAGAAGAACTAAGTCTGATGTTAAAAATCAACCCATTCTAAAATGGAATCTGACAGAGTAGAAATCCTAGAACCCGAGATGAATGCTAAATACTTAAAAGGACTAGATTTTAACAAGAGTATCTGCCTCTTAGTTTTCTATTGGGCCCTTCAAATTATGTAGCCAGAGTGACCAATAATAATTACTTGGATTCTAACAATTCTGATTAATTTTGACTGTTTTTGAGATATATGTAAATAGATTTATGTACTATGTGTTTTTCTTTTGTTTGGTTTCTTTCATTCAACACTGTATTTGTGAGATCCTTCCATATTCGTGTATTTATTGGTAGATTATTTATACTCACACTGCATAGCACTGTTTTCAAGACTTTGTATGTTTAGAAAAAATCTGGAGTGTTTATTAAAGCAGATCTCTAGATCCACTTTCAGAACTTCTGTTTTAGCTACTCTAGGGTAAGTTTTAAGGGCTGGTTTTACTAACAATGCCCATATGTGATGCTGGAATGGGGATCGTATCTTGAGAACCATTTCTATAGAGGATGCCATATAGGAATAGACTACCATGCTTTCAATATGCATTTGGTTTGTGATTACTGTTTTCTTTCTTGAGATAAGGTCTCCCTGTTGCTTAGGTTGGCCTGGAACTCTTTATCAGAATTCCCACTTCTGCCTCTCAAGTGCTGAACTTACAGATATATACCACAATGCCCACCTTTTTCTGATCACTTTAAAAATATTATCCATGTATTTACTTTTGGCTATACTAGTTTATTCTGATAATCTTCATTAATTCCTTTATTAAAAATAAATAGCTCATGTAGTGAGACTATGTATTATCTTATTTTAAAAAATACATTGTACAGACAAAGGATAATAATGACATCATATTGTTTTCTGAGTGTCAAGCAATAAACTCATTTTATTACCATCTCCAGTTTGCTTATGAGAAAGTAAAAAGTATAGGATGCTGAGGTTGGCAAAGTTCAAGGACATGTCCTTAAGTACCACATCTTTTCCCCTAGACATGCCATATTAAGTATGACAAGCCAGAAGTGTAATCTATATAGGTATAGATCAGAAGATACAGGAGAAATCACTCTCACTGCAGAAATCTCTGCCTTGCATTCATAGAGCCAATACTCCAGCTGATGGGACAGATACAAAGTATATACAATAAAGGATAACAGCAGGTAGGTGGGAACAAGTCAGTGAGCTCAATTTCATTTGATAAAATATACAGAAATAATTCAAAAAGAAAAGAATTGAGTCCTACAATCCACGGAGAAATTTAGTAAACAATGTGAAAGGGCCTTCAAGGCAAGGAGGATATTCTGAGTAAAATATCATATGTTCTGACAACTGAAAATAGTTCTATCTGGTTGAGACATGAGGTGAATACGGATGAATTGCATCGTAGAAAACACCTCATGGGGGCTTTGTTATATGAGAGTTTAGAAAAAGGTAAACAAGGGAAATGCGGTCAGATTTGCACTGTGTGTGCATGTGTGTGTATGCGTAGGTACGCATATGTGCAGAGCATGTGTGCACTGGGCCTGGAGCTTGAATTCAGAGGCTAGGTATTGTCCTCAAGGCATTCTGCTAGTTAATTGAAGATGAGACTTTGGACTTTTTTACCCTCTAGCTGGCTTCTAACCTCAGTCCTCAAATCTCAGCCTTCTGAGCATCTGTGATTATAGATACGAGCCTCTGGTACCTGGTTCAGAAGTAGAAACGGTCAGATAAGTTGATGTTAGGTGAAATGAACCCCAAGATAGGGACTCAAATGTTTTTTTTTCTTACTTGCTATTGTTTCTAATATATTTATGAGATGATTTCTTTGTTGCTTTGGATGTCCCTCCCCCACGGTATAACCCCTGTCACTGTATTTGATGTTGGTATCATTTGGGGAAGGGAAGGGAAAAAGCAAAGTGTTTAAATAGGGATACAGTTTGACCCATTGCAACAATGAGAAGTACAAGACGTTATGTCGAAAAACGAACTTTATAACTTTGGTGCGGGGGAGGGGGGAGGAAGACGGGGAGGTGCGGGGAAGAAGGGGAGATGGGAAGGGATGGGAAGGGTAAACAAAGGAGGAGGCAACAATGCTTGATAAGAAATGTACTCATTACCTTGCTTATGTAATTGTAACTCCTCTGTAGGGTATTTTCACAATAAAAATAAAATAAAATAGGTTTAAAAATTTGCCTTTTAAAAGATCACTAAGATGTCAGATAAAGGATAGACTATAAAAAAGGAAGAAAACAATACATTGTCATAACTGAAACTTTTAAGGAGTATTCAGTCAATAGTACATTTTCCTCAAAATTTCTAGCCATAATAGAGGAAGTGATTGATATAATTTTTGTTAGGCACTTTAAGTAATTTCTAATATTAATCTATCTATGCCTACTATATTTATTATCTACTAAAACAAAGATAATGATAAAAATGTCATTCCATTGTAATACTTCACTTGAAATCACTCTGTCTCCAAAGATAACACAATAGATAAGTTACAAAAGTATTCTGGAAAATTACAGACTTGAAAGAAATTGAACTGATTGTAAAAACAAATTATTTCAACTTGATTGATTGGTTCTAAGAATACAGAGTACTTCTAAAGGGTTGGGTATAACAATAGTCATGAAATTAAAAGAAGTGATATTCCTCTGGTATGTGAGAACTCTCTGTTATAGAGCTACAGAACTAGGTATATACATACTCTGTTCCACTTGAGCAGTACTTTCAAAAATTTTAGATACACTGAAAATGTTAATTATGACGATGACATTAATGATATAGGTAACTACTGTTCATTAAGTGCTTATTGTGAATTGAATGTTTCATTTTTAAATTAATTTTATTTCTAATTAACATTTTTTATTATTGTATAAGTGGTTTCAACTCAATGGTCAAGTGTTTCATTTCTATTATTTCAATTATATAGATTAACTATCCTTTCTTTGAAATGTTAGGCATCAGAAGTGTTTTAGATTTCAGATCTGTGATTGGATTTTGGAATATTTGTACATGTGTGTGTGTTTGCATGTATCTTTTAGGACAAGATTGAAATAAAAATATGAAATTTACTGTTTCATATACAATGTACATATTCTGAGGTGATTATATATATATATATATATATATATATATACAGTGTGTGTGTGTGTGTGTGTGTGTGTGTGTGTGTGTGTGTGTGTGTGTGTGTGAGTGTGTGTGTACCTTCATTTTCGCTGAATTACATCAGAGGCAATTGGGAATTTTCCTCTTGTGAGGTCGTGTCAATACTCTGAAAGCTCTGGATTCAAGTATTTTGGACTTTAGATGTTCAGGTTAGGAATATTCAGCCGTTTCCAATTCTATGAAGCTGGTATCATTATTCCCAATTAGCGCTAACAAAACTAAGGCTTAAATAATTTATCCAAAACACTCACATTGAATGTGTTAATTACTTACAATGTGAGGATTTTAAGCCTCACATTTATGAGGGTTTTAAGACTCACATGAATGTTACCTAGAAACTCATGTCTTCAATTACGACATAAATCTCTTTGTTCTCTAGAACTGCATGTGATACTCAATTTTCAATAAATAACTGGCTCAAAAATACATGAAATATGTCAAACAATGCATTGAACAAAGCTTTTTAGGGCCTAAATAACTTTCTTTAAATCTTCATAAAAGATAAGAATGATACACAATTAACAGAATTATATCCCATAATTATAGCCATAAGGAATAGGACTATAATTATAACCATAAGGAATAGAAAAAATGTGTAAAATTTAGAACTGATTTCAAAACATTTTCTCAATTAATTCTAAAAAAAAAGAAAGATAAACATAATGAAAGTAGAGATCTCTATACAATGGACAAGAGAAGGGGTATAAGAGGAAGATTTATATGCAATGGGAACTAGAACAATAGATAAAATATATGTAAGCGCTCGTGCCTGCTATCACAGCTACTAAGGAGACTAAATCTGAGGATCCTGATTTGGAGCTTAGCCAGACAGGAAAGCCTGTGAAATTATTTCTGATTAACAAGAAGTAGATGAGTGGTTTAAGTGGTAGAGAGCAGAGAGCCAGCCTTGAATGAAAAAAAGCAAGGGAAAGCACTCAGCAAGCCCCAGTACTGGGAAAACAGGGAACACACACACACACACACACACACACACACACACACACACACACACACACACACACACACACTGCACATAGATATGGAAACTGAGAGTGTGATAGGGCTTAAGGGTTTGGTGGAAAGTATCCCTTCTGATTGCTTTGGTAATTAAACTTTATATCATAACATTATAGAGAGGAATGACCCCCATGAAAATATCAAGTAAATATACAGACATAAAACTATGAGTATTTCAACCCCCAACTCTAAAGCAGAGGGAAGACATTGGGATTTTGTAGAGGGATTAGGCAGCCAAGAGTTGGAGTGTTAAGTTCTGGTTAGCTTGGAACTTGTGTGTCTCAAAGTTTTTGACTATTAAAGGTGTATGTTCTGTTGGGCACTAGTGGCTCACCCCTGTAAATCTTAGCTTAAAAATTGCTTTTTACATATAAAATTAATGATTATAAATACTAAGAATGAAGTTGACATAACTAATTTAAATATTTCATTAGTTATTTCTGGACTTTGACTTTAGTCAGTTTCATATTTCGAAACTAATTTCAAAGTATTTTTATGCTTCCAGCACTTATGTAAGTCCTTGAAACGCTAGCAGGTGCAAGGCTTAGGTCCTATATTGTATAACAGAACCAATGGTCATGCACCACATGTTACATTGAGTATGCACTGGTGTGGCATGAAGACAGGCACACTTTCTCCTGCATCAACCTATGAGGGAAATCTCCAGTCTTTCTCATAGAGGGTTTTGAAACAGAAGTTCAAATTCTACAAATACACACACACACACACACACACACACACACACACACACACACACACACACACACACACACACACACACACACACACACACATAGGCATTTTACCAGGGGCAAGATCACAGAAGATCCATCCTCTTTCCAGCAGTCCCTTTCCTCCAAAGGCTTTTCACTTAGCAACCAGTAATTTTGTCTGACTTATCTCTTAGCATTTATTATAAATATAAAATGGTAAATTTCTAACTACATTGTTCTCTCTGATGTATTCAGTGTCACACTTCTACTGTAAAAAGAAGCCTTTCCTTCACATCTATTTACTATCTAATTTATATAATTATCCATACATCTACCCACATAGCTATCTATCTATCTATCTATCTATTTATCTATCTATCTGTCTGTCTGTCTGTCTATCATCACTGGTGTATTGCACTTTTGGAAGAACCAATGTGTAGCCTTGGATTCTTATTCTATCCAATGGATTATTGTCTACTTACATTTTCATAGATATGGCCAAATGGGACTTTTTTAGAATTGATCAATTGCCATGTTTTTTTGTGGTGTCCCCAGATATTTATATATATTATTTTCCTAGGAACTCTAGATCTTATTAGTGTGGAAAGGTACTAAGGAAAAAAGAATTGAGTGCTTGATAATGTGTTTAATTAATTTTCTTTAGTAAAGAAAGCTAGAAAACACAAAATATGTCCATGCATTCAAACTTCTACTAAGCTTTACATTCTAATCCAGACTTCATAGAATTTTTCCTTTACTATCAATATTCCATTTGTAATGCCCATCTATAATGAGAAATTTTGTTCCCACTATAAATACATTTCCTTACTTGTTCAATTTATGTAGTTCTACAATATACACAAAGTTTCAGAATAACTAAATTCTTACACCCCTAAAAAGGACAGCAAAAAAGAGTTTATAATTTTTCCAAGTTTTTATTTAGTAAGAGCTTTCTGAATAACCTAGGGTAGCCTCAAAAGCATGATCCTTCTGCCTCAATCTCCCAAGTAATAAGTATACAAGTCTGTTTGACCACCACCTCTAACATTGCCTTTGCTAGGCAAGCTTTTTGCCACTAGCTATATGTTAACTCTTTATCTTCTTTAGATTAAAGATATAACGTAAAGCTATTATATGCCAAAATAACTGGGATAAGTTGGATTTATTTCATACTATTTCTGGTTCATTATCAAATGTGAGGTATGGATAATTTCTACTCCACTTATTAGCTTAAATAAAACTTTCTAATGCTCTGAATTAAGTTCTGTTAGGTGATTTCAGTATCTTTGTTTTTCTGTGAAGAAATTTCCCTTTGAATCTGTTGTGTTTCAAAATAGCAGTGATCTGGTCTCTCATTTCAGCTCTGTTAACCTCTGAACAAGTGGTGAGTT
>NW_027204950.1:0-18892 GCF_024711535.1 Dipodomys merriami | reverse complement strand
TGTAAGTAATAGTATTCTTTTAATGCTTCATACATATTAAATAAAATCAGTCTCCTGAAATGATGGGTCTGATTTTATAGGAGCTTCATTCACGATCAACTAATTCAACTGTGACATTGATAGGATTACCTTGTTATTCCCATGGATGGGAATGAGTCTCTTAGTATCTCCTGTCATTGATTGTTGTCAGGATGGGGATTCGAAATCAGGGCCTCCATTGCCACGTGAGCCTATGACTTCCCCAATAGTCTGCCAACCTTCAGCAATGCAAGGTGAAGTACCACTTGCAACAGTGTCATTCAGACCCAACAGGTTCACCATGCAAAGGAAGAAAATATAAAAAGGCCATCTCACTGCATTTTTCTGTATATTTTTGCCACACAAGGCCTGGGGGTCTAGGATCCAAGGATCTGCTGTGGGTCCAGTGGCTGCCCCAGCATAGCATGATCGAAGCTGAAGCAGAGTTGCCACAATCTGAGTTCAAGCCCCCTGCTGAGCAAAAAAATTAAAAGAAATTAGCTCCCTGGCTTGCAATTAACCCCATTTATTCTGCCAGGCTTTGGATTTGATCTCAGGGTCTGGGTAAATCTGCAGCACTGTGGAAGAAGGGGAAGCTCACTGTACTTGAAGATAAGAAAATCAGGCCTGTACTCTAAGCAAAATTCAAGCTCCAGCTTTGGAAAACATACTATTTATATACATTGTAAAGCCAAGATTTGTACGTACCTATGGATGCTCAGTCCATACACGTTTGATGTGTTGTTTCTTGTACTTTTTGTTTTATTAATTTTTTACCATTGATTTTACAGTGATGACACCCATTGCCTTTATTACATTGATGACATCCTATTACATGGGATCTAAATTTGTAGATGTGTTCTTCATCAAGACTGACACCCCGGACTCTCAGAGAAAAGGAAAAAAAGTTTCACACTTGGCTTCTTACTGAATGATCCAATTGTTGATAGTGCTAGGATCTGAACTCAGGTCCAACAGGACCAATTGGCAAATAGTTCAAGGTGAACACACCAACCTGTTTTCAACAAAGGAGTTAGGCCATTCCCAGGATCTGTCATTGATCCCGAGGGTGGGACACATTAGTCATAAATTCATTATTTAAACATAGGATCTATATTTACATATATGTGTGGACAGCATCTTGCGTTTGGTGTACTTCTCCTTATTGTCTGTCTTATGGAGGTTTTGTGTAACTTACTGAGTAAGGTGACAGATATAACAGTGCTTACATGGATGACAACCTATTGCCATGGCTATAGGGTTTCCTATGCATTCTCCACCCTAGCTGAGACACAGGATTTTCACAGAACAGGAAAACAGGTGAATCGATGGGCTTCTCACATCAGGATTCATCTTTTGTCAGTGTTGGGATTTGAACTCAGAGCCTACAGGCCAATTGGATAAAGGGTCAAAGGTCACCAGTCTGTGAGCAATGAAGGAGATAGGCCATTCCCAGAACCTGACATCGAGTACCAGGGAGGGCCAAATAGTAATAAATTCATAATTTAAACATAGGATCTATATTTACATACATGTGTGGACAACATCTTGCATTTGGTGCATGTATTCTCCTTATTTTGTGTCTAATTCATGGAGTTATTGTGTATTTTACTGAGTATGGTGACAGGTATAACTGCTGACATGGATGACAACCTGTTCCAATGGTTATAGAGTTGCCTATGCATTCTACATCCTAGTTGAGGCCTGGGACTTTCACAGGAGAGGAAAACATGTACAACGATTGGCTTCTGACAACAGAATGAATCTTTTGTCAGTGCTGGGATTTGAACTGGAGTCTGAGTAGCTCTGATGCACTTTGGGAGAAGGGGAAGCTCACCATTATTGAAGACTAGAATGTCAGGCCTGGTCCAAGGCATGATTTGAAGCACCAGCACTGGACAAAATAACAAGCCCACCTTTTTTAAACTTAGGATCTCTCTTTACCTACAGGTGTGATATGCATCTTGCATTCAGTGTAGTTATTCTTCTTATTTTGTTTCTTATTCATGGATGTATTGTGTATTTTATTGAGTATGGTGATAGATATAGCTGTGTTAACATGGATGACAACTTATTCCCATGGCTATAGAGTTGTCTATATAGAATTCTCCATCCTCGTTGAGACCCATGACTTTTATGGGTGATAGATATAGCTGTGTTAACATGGATGACAGCATATTCCCATGGCTATAGAGTTGTCTATATAGAATTCTTCATCCTCGTTGAGACCCATGAATTTTATGGGACAGGAAAACAAGAGGATCAATTGGCTTCTCACATCAAGGTGAATCTTTTGGCAGTGCTGGGATTTGAACTCAAGGTCTAGCAGGCCCAATTAGTGAATGGGTCAGAATGGGTCATGGTGAACACACCAGCCTATGAGGTACTAAGGAGCTAGGCCATTCCCAAAACCTGACATGAAGCACTGGTGGGGGCCAAAATAGTCATAAATTCATTATTTAAAGAGAGGATCTATATTTCCATACATGGATGGGCAGTATCTTTCATTTGGTATAGTCATTCTTTTTATTTTGTGTCTTATTCATTGATGTATTGTGTATTTCCTTAAGTATTGGTTGACAGATATAAATGTTTTGACCTAGATGACAACCTATCCCCATGAGTATAGAGTTGCCTATGCATTCTCTATCCTACCTGAGACCCAGTACTTGCACAACACAGGAAAATAGGTGCAATGACTGGCTTCTCACATCAAGGTGAATCTTTTGGCAGTGCTTGGATTTGAACAAAAGGCCTAGGAAGCCCAATTGGTGAATGGGTCATGGTGAACACACCAGCCTGTGAGCCACTGAGGAGCTGGGCCTTTCCCAGGAACAGAGATCGAGCCGCAGGGAGGCCACAATGGTCCTGAATGGATCACTTAAACATGGGATATATATTCACATCTGTGTGTGGACTGCATTGTACATTTAGTGTAAATATTCTACTTTGTATGCTATTCATGGATGTATTGTGTATTTTCTTGAGTATATGATGACAAGTATAACTGAGCTGACATGGATAACAACCTATTCCCATGGCCACAGGGTGACCCATGCATTCTCCATCCTAGATGAGACTCAGGACTTGCACAGGAAAGGAAAACAAGTGCAACGATAGGCTTCTGCCATCAGGGTAAATTTTGGCACTGCTGGGATCTGAACTCGGGGCCTAGCAGACCCAAGTGACAAATGGGTCCATGTGAGCACACCAGCCTGTTTGCCACTATTGAGGAAGGCCTTTCCCTGGACTTGAGATTGAGCCCTTAGGTAGGGGGTGGGGGGAAACAGCACACAGCAATCATCCCTTCATAAGTTGAAGGTAGTTCTTACACACAGGACTCTCAGAGAAAAGGAAAACAGGTGTCAAACTAGGCTTCTTACTCCACGATCCAATTGTTGGCAGTGCTGGGACCTGGACTCAGGGCCTAGCAGACCCAATTCATGAATGGGTGTGTCAGCACAGCAACTTCTAGCCCAGGAAGCTGCAAGGCAGTTCGCAGACCCTGAGATTGAGCCACAGGGGTGGACAAAATTGCCATACATGGATAGGCAGGTGGTAGTATACCAATAAATATATATATTTGTATAGAGTGCCAGAGACATCTACCTATCAACTACATTCCTACCAACTCTTAGGTAGTTACTGTGCCACCATTGAAGGAATAGGATTCTTTTCATGCTTAATAAACTATTCATTAAGATCAATCAGGGTGCTAGGATCATTGCATCTAATTTTAGGCTAGACTGATTCACGCAGAAACTTCTCATTCAATCATGAGTTTGCTCACATTCCATCGGTATTTCAATGCACAGGAATGAGTCTCTTGGGATTTCCCCCATTGGTAGGTGTCAGGACCAGGACTCAAACTCAGGGCCTACATTGCTGCATGGTCCTATGGTTTTCCCGATATCCCGCTAGCTTTCACCAATGCAAGGTGAAGAACCCTTTGTAGGCATGTCATTAAGACCCAGGATGATCACGGTGGAAAGGAACAAAATGTAAAAAATCCATCCCGTGGCTTTTTTTCTGTGTGTGTGTGTGTGTGTGTGTGTGTGTGTGTGTGTGTGTGTGTGTGTGTGTGTGTGTGTGTGTGTGTGTGTGTGTGTGTGTGTTTTCCTGCAAGTATTCAAGGCGTAGGATCCCAGGATCGGCTATGGGCAAATGGTAGCCCACCAACCTAAGATGATTGAAGCTGAAGCAGAATTTCCACAAGCTTATTTGAAATCCTTTCCTTGGTAATAATAATAATGATAATGATAATAATAATAATAATAATAATAATAATAATAATAATAATAATTATTATTATTATTATTATTATTATTATTATTATTATTATTATTATTATAAAGCACCCTGAATCAGAACTCACTCCATTTTTCTGCCACAGCTGGGATTCTAACTCAAGTCTGGGTAAATCTATAGCACTGTGGGGGAAAGGAAAGCTCACCATCCTTGAAGACTACATTATCATGCCAGGTTGCAGGGTCTGATTTGAAGCCCCAGCACTGGCAAAAATAATATACACACCTATTTTACACATAGGATGTCTATTTACATACATGTGTGGTTACTCTTTTTATTGTGTGTCTTAGTAATGGATGCATTTTGTGTTTTATTGAGTATGATTAAAGACATAACTTTGCCGACACAGATGACAACCTTTTCCTATGGCTATAGAGTTGCCTATATAAAATTCTCCATCCTCCCTGAGACCTACGATTTTCACAGGACAGGAAAACAGGTGGATCAATGGGCTTCTCACATCAGATTTCATCTTTTGTCAGTATTGGGTTTTGAACTCAGACCTTAGGAGGCCCAATTGGCAAAAGGGTCCAGGTGAGGATACTGGCCTGTGAGCAATGAAAGAGATAGGTTGTACCCAGGACCTGAGATCAATCACCGGCGGCACAATATTCATCCATTCACAAGCTGAAGCTGGTATGCTAATAAATACCTATTTGTGTAGTAGGAGATGTGGCGGGCTGTGTCGGAATCCTATCTAACATGTGAGTACTGATTCTTGGATCTTTCCCATTGTCTCCAGTTCCTGAATGTGATTCTTATTGTCAGACTTCATGAATTCTTAATTAAAAATAATCGTTGTGCCATACGTCTTGCCTATCATTTCCTATGGGAATCGTGCATGAACTAAACTCTGCGCTAGGCCTGAATTCAACCCCTCATAAAATTTATAGACAGGTTAAATATACAATTTATACTTACATCTATATATTCACTCTATATTGTGTTTGTTGGAGTTATTCATTATGTTTTATTATTGATTTGTTTATTTAGCATTTATTTTATGAACTGTAAGTGCACCTAAAACATTTATTACATTTATTCTCATCTATTACATAGCATGTAAATTTGCAGACATATTATGAACTTGTCACACTTGAAATCTTACGCTAGGAAGAAATTTTTGCCAATGATGGGACCTGATCGGAAGGCCTGAGAGGCCCAATTCATGAATGGGTGAGTGTCAGTACCGCAGCCTCTAGCCCATTCAGCTGACAAGTGGATCCCAGAACCTAGGATCAAGCCCCAGGTTTGGACAAAATAGCAGTAACTTTCTATGATGATGGTGGTATATAAATCAATATAAATTTAGGTATTTAGGTACTGCCAAAGCTGTCTATTTAGTATTAAATGACATATACCACGTTCCTACTAATTCTCATGTATTCAATGAGGATTCCATTTAATCAATAGCATTCTTTTTTTTCCTTTGGGTCTGGACGTGGAGCCTAAACTCTGGGCCTGGGCACTTTCCCTCAGCTCTTCAGCTCAAGGCTAGCACTCTACCACTGAGCCACCTTCCCAGCCCCAAATAGCATTCTTTTAATACATAATAAACTATGAATTAAAATCAATCTGTGTCCTGGATTATTGGGAGTAATTTTATGCTAGACTCATCCAACCATGGCATTAATCACATTTCTCTGGTGTTCCTATGGACAAGAAATAGTTTCTTAGGCCTCCAGCCCCTTTTAAGTGATATGATCGGGATTAGAACTCAGGGCCTAGTGTCTAGGTTGGCCTATGGCTTCACTGACAGCCCGCCAGACTTTAGCAATGCCAGGTGACCTACAGGTTGCAGCCATGTCATTCAGACCCAGGATGGTCACCGTGCAAGGAACAAAAACAGAAACTGCTGACCTTCTGTGGTTTCCGGCTTTTTTGGGTTGTGTTTTCATTTTGTTTTCCTGTCAGCCCCCAAGGCCTAGAACCCAGGATGGCTGTGGGTCCAGACCCTGCACCATCCCAGCCTAGGGTGATGGAAACTGAGGCAGAGTTGCCACCACCTGAGTTCAAGCCCCGTGCTTAGCAATAAATTAATTAATTAACAATACTACTGAAGCTCCCTCTCTTGGCTTTCATGACATTTTGTTGTCTGCCAGGCCAGTGATGTCACCTTGGGGTCTGGGTAACTTTGATGCATTGCAGGGGGGGGGGAGTTGAGGAAAGGGAAGCCCTCCTTCCTTGAAGACAAGCAATTCAAACCTGTTAACTAGGTCTGAATTCAAGCCCCAGCCCTGGAGAACATAACATATATAGATATGTTTATTATATGATTTATACTTACATCCATATATTCAGTTTATATCGTGTTTGTTGGAATGATTCATGATATTTTATTATTTATTTGTTTATTTACCATTTATTTATGGACTGACTGTGAGTACTCCTATAACATTTATTACATTCATTCAAATCTATTCCATAGCATGCAGTTTTCCAGACATATTATATACATCATACCTGACACCCAGCACTTGCACAGAAAAGGAAAACAGGTATCCCACTTGGAATCTTACTCCAAGAAGATATTTTTGGCAATGCTGGGGCCTGAACTGAGGGCCTAGAAGAGGCCCAATTCATGAATGGGTGAGTGTCAGCACGACAGCCTCTAGCACATTCAGATGCCAGGTAGATCCCAGAACCTGGGATGGAGACACAGGTTTGGCCAAAATAGCAAAACCTTTCTATGCAGACGGTAGTATACAAATAAATATGTATTTAGAAATGTAGATACTGCAAGAGATGTATTTCTTGTATTCAATGACATATACTACCTTCCTAGTGATTCACAAGTATGTAGTGAGAACTATTTAATCAATAGTATTCTTTTAGGGGCTGGGAAGTTGGCTCACTGTGATAGTGCTTGTCTTGCATGCATGAGCCCCGGGTTCGATTCCCCAGCACAACATGATCAGAAAAAACCGGGAATGGTGCTGTGTCTCAAATGTTACAGCATTAGCTCTGAGATGAAAAGCTGAGAGAGAGTGCCCAGGCACAGAATTCAGGCCGCACTACTGACAAAACACACACACACACACACACACACACACACACACACACACACACACACACACACACACGCATTCTTTTGATGCATAATAAACTATGAATGATAATCCAAATCTTTTGAATACTGGGTTTAATTTTATGTTAGACTGATTGACAAACTACTCATCCAACTATGATATTGATCACATTCCTCTGGTGTTCCTATGGACAGGCAATAGTTTCCTGGGCTCTCCAGGCCTTTGTAAGTGGCATGACCAGGATTCAATCTCAGGACCTAGGTGTCTAGATTGGCCTATGGCTTCGCTGCCAGCCCGCCAGCCTTCAGCAATGTCCGCTGACATACAGGTTGCAGCCGTGTCATTTGGATCCGGGATGGTCACCATGCAAGGAAGGAAAACCAAGAAACCGTCGACAGACTTCAGTTCGCGGCAATTTTTTGTTGCCGTTTTCAATTTGTTTTACTGTCAGCTCCTGTGTCCTAGGATCCCAAGAATGGCTGTGGGCCCAGAAGCTGCACCATCCCAGCTTAGGATGATGGAGGCTGAGGCAGAGTTGCTAAAACCTGAGTTCAAGTCCCGTGCTTGACAAAATAAATAAAGAAAGAAAGAAACAGACAAATAAATAAATAAAATTGAAATAAAATATATAAAAATAAAATAAAATAAATTTTAAAATTTTAAAAATATTAAAAATAATAATGGAGTGCCCTGGCTTGGAATTCATGCTCATTTTTTGCCTTCCAGGCCTGGGATTTGAACTTTGAGTCTGGGAAACTCCAATGCACTGTGGAGGATGGAGAAACTCACCTCTTTGAATACAAGCAATTCAGGCCTTTTCCCTAGGCCTGAATTCAATCCCCAGCCCTGTTAAGTAATATTCATCCACATTTGAAAAAAATGATGAATATCTACATACTTATGTTTACTGCATATTGCTTTAAGGGTATTTATTTTTGTATTATTCATTCATTATATTTATTGACTATTACTACATTTATAACATGTATTAAATTCATTACATCTTATGAGGACTATACAGATTTGCATATGTATATTATAACTTACTTCAGACCCAGGACATTCACAGATATTCTATAGTAGATGATCCCCTGCTTAGAAAAACAGAAAAAATACACCAACCACAGTCTAATTTATCCCTAGGCACACCAATGGCTCACATCTGTAATCCTAGCTACTCAGGAGGCTGAGAACTGGAAGATGAAATTTCAAAGCCAATGAAGGCAAAAACGCCTGAGAGAAATCATCTCCAATTAACTGGAAAAAAGCCCGGCTACAGGTATGGGTTGAAGTGGAAGAAAATGAGCTATGAACAACCAAGCCAAGAAAGAGCAAGCTGAGTTCAAGTGCATGGACGGTGGGGCAGAGGGATAAGAGGGAGAGAAATCTTCCAAAAACAGATAATAAAACAGCAGTACAAAAATCCCACCTAATTTATGGTACCAACCAACCTGGAAAAAAAAATAATGAAGCTTGTGCAGTTGTATAACTTTACATGAGCACTTTTGCTCTCAGGTACACTTCAAATCTATGATTTTAATAATATATATGTATACATATTAATAATGCATATAAATAATATACCTTTAAATAAACTAAGAAACCAGCAAATGAATAAATAATTCTGAATTAGTGCCTTAACCATGGCATCATAAGTTATTTATACTAAAATTGTATTCCAAGTTTCTTTTCTCAGAATCCATCTTTAAGAAGTTTGTTCACTTGCCTGGCACAGGTGGCTCATGCCTATAATCTTAACTTCTCAGGAGGCTGCGATCTGAGGATGGCAGTTCAAAGCCAGCCTGGACAGGAAAGTTCTTGAGACACTTATCTCCAATAAACCACTAGAAAACCGGAAGTAGCACTATCACTCAAGCAATAGATTGCTCGCATTGAGCTGAAGAGTACAGGGATAACCCCTGAGTTCAGGCCCACGACCAAACAACAAAATGTTTGTTCATAAAGATCATAAAATTCTAACATTCTAATCTTTAGGAAACTTTTCTGCCAGTCTTATGCTCTTTAGGCAAATACTCCACTACTGAGCTACATCCCAGTCCCAATGTTTTTGTTTTTCATTTTACAATCCAGTTTATTCCCAAAATGCTTACAATTACCTATTGTCCTCACAGAAATGAATTTTTATTCAAAACCCAACCTTTTGTGCTATCAGGAATCCCCTAGTGTATTTCGTGTTAGGCACTGAGGAAAACAAACATGACACAAATGCAGAGAGTTTATAATTTTAAAAATAACACTAAATAGAAATAAATTCAACTGTCCTGACCATCCAGGGAGAAATGATATCCTTATTTTCATTCTCACTCTTCATGGAAGATGGTCAAAATAGAAACACCAATGTGCTATGCTGAAATGTAAAGGTTTAAAAACCTTTTCTGAAAAATTCATGTTATAAAATCAAAATGTTTCAAATAAAGGTGAAATGAACTTTAAAACATATTAAAAATGCTAATGAAGCTCCCTGGCTTAGAATGTGTGGCATATTTTTGTCTGCAAGGCCTGGAATTTGAACACGGGGTCTAGGTAAGTCTGTTGCACTATTGGGGAAGGGGAAGCTCACCATGCTTGAAGAACAGAAAGACAGGCTTGTTCCCTAGGCGTGAATTCAAGCCCCAGCCCTGGAAAACGTACTACTTATATACATTTTAAAGATAGGATTGAACTTCCATACAGATGTTCAGTGTATATTATGTTTGTGGTGGTTATTCATTATATTTTTTGTTTTATTCATTTATTTACCATTTATTTTATTGACTGTGATGATACCTAACTATGTATTATATTGTTTACATCCTATAACATAGCATCTAGATTTGTAGATGTGTTCTCAATCATGCCTGACACACAGGACTCTCGCAGGTAAGGAAAACAGGTGTCACACCTGTTGACAGGTTGGCCTATGGGTTCCCTGATAGCATGCCAGCCTTCAGATATGGCAGGTCACGTCCACTTTGCAACCGTCTGTCTCATTCAGACTCAGGATGGTCACCGTGCAAAGAAAAAAAACGTAAAACCCCCAGCCCTCTGCAGCTCGCCACTTTGCATGCTATCACACTTTTTTTTCCTACAAGCCCTCTGGGTCTATGATTCCAGGATTGGGTACGGGTTCCGAGGCAGCACCCAGCCTAGAGTGTTCCAAGTTGAGGCAGAGTTGCCACGACTTGAGTTCAAGCCCTATGTTTGGCCAAAAAAATAAAAAAATAAAAAAATTATTGATTATTTAACTAAATTGAAAAAAAAAATAAAGCTCCCTGGTTTGGAATTTCTCTCAGTTTTCTTTCCTAGCCTGGGATTTGAACTCAGGATCTTGGTAAGTCTGTAGCAATGTGAGGAAAGTGCAGATTTGACACTACTTGAGTTCAAACTCCGTGTCAAGCCACAACTAAAAAGTTAAGTCACTGAGCTTGGCAGGGGGAGTAGTTGTGGAGATGGGAGGGAAGGGATGGTAGGGGGAAAACAAAGGAGCAGGCAACAATGCTCAATAGGAAATATACCCATGACCTTGCTCATGTAACTGTGACCCCTCTGTGCAACATTTTTACAATAAAAACATACAAAAAAAGAAACAATGTAGTGTTCAGAGAAGCACTTTTGGAGTAAAGGAAGAACGTCTGAATAGCTGTACAAAATTCTACACGGCTTTTTTTAATGTTCAGTATGTAACTGAATAAACATAACTGCTTCCATTAAAAAATTAAGTCACTGTCTTGGAACTGGACCAATATTTCTACCATTTTTGGGATTTGATCTCACCATCTAGGTAACTCATTTGCACCATGGGTGAAGGCGAAGCTCACTGTCCTTGAGGAAAAGAAATTCAGGCTAGAGTTCCCACGGCCTGAATGAAGACCCTGCAAAAGAAAAGGTATCTCTATACATGTGTATGTTATGATTTTTATTATTGATTTTGTATTTATTTTATTTTTATTTTATTAATTCATTTATTGTTAATATTATTTAGTATTATTATACACATAATACTTATTACATTTTGCACATCTATTATAAAATTATACACAATAATTTAGGACATTGACTCATTTTTCATTAAAACTTTTTTTTTTTTTGTCGGTTATGGGGCTTGAACTCTGGGCCTGGGCGCTGTCCCTCTGCTCTTCAGCTCAAGGCGAGCGCTCTACCACTTGAGCTACAGCGCCACTTCCGGTTTTCTGGTGGTTTATTGGAGATAGGAGTCTCACGGTCTTTCCTGCCCGGGCTGGCTTTGAACCGCGATCCTCAGATCTCAGCCTCCTGAGTAGCTAGGATTACAGGCGTGAGCCACCAGCGCCTGGCTTCATTAAAACATTTTGTGTTGAAACATGATACATAATTAAATGGAGGCATTTGTCATAGTCTTCACATGTTTAGAGTATCTCTCAAGGATGAGCTTTGTGTTTTTATCTTTGAACACCTTCTTATAGGGATTTCTTTAATGATTTATTCTTAGAAGCCTTTTCTTCAGTACAGGCAAGTTGTGGGATAAGATTGCAAACCTATAATTGTGGCTTAGTGGAAATAGCTCCCTCAACATGCATGAATACCAGGGTTTGAATCTTCAGTGCCACATACACAGAAAAAGCTAGAAGCAATGGAGTGGCTCAAATGATAGAGTGCAAGCCTTGAAAAAAGAAGCCCCAGGACTCTCAAAAACAATAGGACAGATGGCGGTGGCTCACACATGGAACCCCAGCTTCTCTGGATGCTGAGATTTGAAGACCATAGTTCAAAGACAGCCTAGGCAAAGAAAGCCTGTTAGACACTTATGTTCAAGATACCACCAAAAATAATACCCCATGTGGCGCTGTGACTCAAGTGGTACAGTGTTAGCTTTGAGCTGAATTGCTCTTGGACAGGGCCCAGGCTTGATATAAGACACACAACTGGAAACAAGTAAGGAATAATCAAAGTGCTTTTCCTATTTGCTAATTAGGCGAACATTCTAACATTGATGTACACCAGAAGTGGAGTCAGAGATTAAGGCTCAAGTATAGCACATCCATTTGCCCAGCCTCGCAGTCTCTAGCATTATAACTTTGTGTGCTAAAGGGATCTGAAAGGTCCAATGTTGAAAGGCTTCATATGCTCCCCAAGCCCTTTGAGATAATCAGTTGACTTGTATTATCAATGTCATTACAGTTCTGAACCTAGCAGAGCACCAGTAGCTCACACCCATCACCCTAGCTCAGGAGCCTGAAGTCTGAGGATCACAGGGTGTAGCCAACAAGGGCAGGAAAGTGTATAACACTCTGACTTCCACTTCTGAAAGGTCAGATGTTCAACAGCTTCGTGTGTTTCCCTTGGTGATGAGAAGTTACTTTCACTCTAAATGTTCTTAGAGTTCTCAAGCTATACAAGGAAAGAAACATTACTGACCTATCGAAGATTCAAATGAAGTTCTCAGGATTCAATCCTTAGTCCGGCTAGACAAAAGAACTCCAGAGTAACACTGTATTTGAAGGACAGAAAACAGGTTCAAAAGCCAGGCTAGGTACAGAGACCTAGGCCTGTAGGATTAGGAGGCAGAATGTACACACTCAACAGATAAGTGAGCTGCAAAACCACCTCATTCATTCCAGGCACAGTCACCAATGGGGGAAACCTGAAACATTTGTTCGAGTTACACCAGGGTCAGGCTTTTCTCAGCCTCTTCAAACAATGAATAACCTTCCTCCCTCAGGTGAAGGGAGCCTCAGGCTATCATTAGGTTACCAATAGAGAGTCAGTTTAGTGCGGGAGAGGGGAGGAAAAGACTAGAAAAACCTTGCTCTCTGGTCTTATGGAGTGGGTTTTTGACTCTCCATCTGTCAGATTTGAAGGCCCTTCTTCTACCTCTGCCAGTCCTTTCTCCTTCCTTCTTTCTCCACATCATTAATGCAAATCCCCAGTCCAAGATGAGGTAGGGCCATTTTTCTTCTGTTTCCAAGAACCTGAGTTAGAACCTGGCTTTGCCTTCTTGGCTCTGGGGGCCCTTTGCTGCCTGAGAAGTGGGAAAGAGACAGTCTTCCTACTTTGTGGCAGTGTGAAGGCAATGCTGGTGGCCTGGCACAGTAAAGAAGGCCTCATGACTGGGAATTGTTCCCTTCTTTCCTCCTGACATCCAAGACCAGATTCATTTATCATTTTTCTATCTATCTATCTATCTATCTATCTATCTATCTATCTATCTATCTATCTATCTATCTATCTATCTATCTATCTATCTATCTATCTATCTATCTATCTATCTATCTATCTATCTATCTATCTATCTATCTATCTATCTATCTATCTATCTACCTACCTACCTACCTACCTACATAACTACCTACCTAGCTATCTCTGTCATTTCTTGGGTTGAACTCCAAGCTTAGGCACATTCCCTAGCACTCTACTACTTGAGCCACAGCACCAATTCTGGCTTTTTCTGTCTATGTGCTACTGAAAAATAGAAACCAGGACTTCTTGAATGCTAGGCAAACCCTCTCTCACTAATCTACATTCCCAGCCCCCTCATCTTTTTTTTTCTTAATCGTAGTTTTTACATAAGTATGATACAGTTTGTGTCGTCAAGTGTAAATTTCTGAATACCAGTTATTTCTATATACTATGATCTTCTTTTCCCCTGAATGATTTATTACTGATCCTGCATTGGCCTCATAATAAAATGTAAATAGAGGCTGCTGAGAGCTTCATTGTGCATCATATAAGGACACAGGCCTATAAAATAAGCAACTCCCAGGCTTTTTTGCCTGGTCTGGCCTGTATCACCTGCTCGACTTTCTCTCTCAAAACTGGAGCTCTACCCTCTAAGCCACTGCTCCACTTCTGGTTTTCTGGTGGTTTATTGGAGACAAGAATCTCACAGAAATTCCTGCTAGGACTGGCTTTGAATGGTGATTTCCTGAGGAGGCTTCAAGTAGCTTTCCTCAGGGATTCCCCTAAGAGTCACTCCACACAAACCTTTAGTCTAAATGTCGAGAGGTACTAGAGAAAACAGAAACATGAAGATGCTTCTAGTTTGTTCTAGATAATTAAGGTTGTAGACACAAAACACTCATAATTATTAGATCACTTTAAAGGCAAAATGAGCAATGCAGACAGTTATGAGGATTGCTTCAGCTTTCAGTCTTCTCATCCTTAGACAGTAAATTCACTGCAGCTCAATGTTAAGTGACAGAACTGGCATGTCCTGTGGACATTTGCTCCTGTGACACTCATTTCTCACTATTGGCTTCAAACCTGTGACCAGAGTAGAAGATGAGGAGAGAAAATCCTTCTCAGAGAACGCAGCTATAAAGAACACTGGGTAGTCTCTTATAAGTTCAAACCACTGGAATGACCCATTAAGAAGTCAGATTTTCCAGATTAAAAAATAGAGAAGAAAAGAAAATGCCAGTGACTGCTGACTGCAATTCCAGATCCTCAGGAGGCTGAGATGTAGACAATCTGAATTTAAATCTAGCCAGAATAAAAAAGTCCTTGACACTGTTATTTCTAAGAGATCACAGAAAACCCCAGAAGTGGGGCTTTGACTCAAGCTTAATACATTGGCCTTGACCGAAAGGGGCTCAGGGAAAATGCCCAGGCTCATGGTTCAAAGCCAGGACCTGCCCCCTCATAAAGAACCTGTATCTCCATGTCTTTGTGTACGTATGGATGTATTCCTATAGGTGAAGCTCCAGAGTAGCTATGATGAATGGCACCAACCTAGGAAATTTGTATTCAATACAATGAGTTCATAACACAGAGACTGCTTTTATAACATTGCGTGTTGCAGGGTTCCCCTCACTGCTTCTAGTGTGGCCTGAGGGTTTCTCTGCATCCCAGACCTGCTGGAAGAAGTCTCTCTCTTTGTCTGCACAGGCAGGCAAAAGCCCTCACTCCTGCATAGCTGTGTAACAAACAACTCCATCTGGGCCAATTAGTGTGGAGGAGTGTGGGCGGGCTCTGAAGGTCAGGAGAAAAAGTCCACTTTGAACCCCAAGCTATCTCTCTTCCCAGTGCTCTGCTTTGACAGGAAACCTTCATTTGTGCCATGTCCCATGGCAGTCCAAGTACTATGCACTTATCCTCCCTTTGTGGACTATATTCCGTTGTTCAGATACAGTGCTCAATATAATTCAGGAGTCCTTCTGGCAGACAACTAGGGCACTGAACCTAATGAAATGTTTCATTGAGGGTGATGATGGGCCTATGATACCTCTCCTAAGTTTCTGGAAGCTTGTGAAATCCAAGCATGTGTTGGATATCACAAACTTCCTGTCATCTACGTCTGGTGAAGCTCATCACGTTTTGAAACCTTTGACCTCTCCTAGTTAGGCCTTGGGTGGCTAGGTTTTGGCATTGAACACAGGGCCTGGATCCTGAAGTCTAATGCTTTACCATTTTGTGTCACAGCTTCACTTCTGCTTTCTGTGTGTGTGTGCGTGTGTGTGTGTGTGTGTGTGTGTGTGTGTGCATATACTAGTCCTGGAGCTTGAACTCAGGACATGAGCACTGTATCTAGTTTCTCTTGTACAAGGATTGTACAAGGATTGGAGCTTGGTTGTAGTGGTATACCTCTGGCTAAGTCAGGTTAGATGGCAGCTGTCAGCACCAGACATCCGGCTTGAACTCTGTCTGCAAACTCAGCTAGAGGCTCACCAGGTTTTTGTCTCACTCCTGCTACGGGGGATACAGTGGGCCCATCATCCAGTATGTACCATACAGTAAATCCTGCCTGTCTTATCTGGTCATTGTATGGACCAGGTATTGCAGCCTGTTGGATGACAGTTGGATACCTTTCCCCTGTCCCTGTTAACATTGCATAAGTAATAGGTATCGCGGGTTGAGCCTGCTGATAATTCTCCACCTTCACTATGCATTCCTCCTTAAAGAAGGCACACCATTTAATAAACTGAGAACTGGTAAGGAGGGCTTTGGCCACATCCCACCAGATACATAGGTGATAAGCAATGTCATGTAATAGGGTCTGGGCCCAAGGAGAGTTCGGGCCATCCTCCACCACCACCTTGCGGAGCTCTTTCAGATCCTTAGCTTCCCATGGATACCATTCCAAGGGCCTATTAGCTCCTGGTGCCAGATTGACCGGATAAGCTTTGGGAAGTGAATCCTGTGGCCTAGGGTCCAGGCTCCTGGGTGGCACTTCCCTTAAAGGTCAGGACTCCAACTAAGTTAATTCCCCAGCCCTCGGCCCCTCTATGGAAGGTTGGTAGGGGTCTGGGTCTGGAAGATTCCTCTTGCAGGTCCAATACGGCACCCTCCCCCAAATAAGGGGAATAGGGTGGGGGCCTAGGACTGTCAAGGGCACCCGAGTCATAGGGGATAACATTCACCCTCATTTTGACTTCTACAGTGCATGTTTCCATGCTTTCTCGGTGGAATTTGACCCCTTCCTTTTCCTTCTCACTTCCCAAGTCCTTCTTTACTCCCTCTAGGCCTAATGTTGCCCCTTCCTCCTTCTTCTGTGAAATAGCTTTACCCATACTAAAGGTTTCACTTACATTGAGATAGTGCTTAGCTTCGGCCAGTACCTTTTCCTTTCAAGCCCCACGTTTGGAGCCAGATGTCGGGTCTTTGTCTGTCCCACGAAAGACGGACAGGGTCCAAGGAAAGGTAAGTGCGGCTGCTCTCCGTTCCCCAGCCTCCCTTAGCCAGAGACAGACACAGTGGGGATTCAAGTCAAGCAAGGACTCGTTTATTAACACAGAGCAAGCCCTTTTTAAAGCAAAAGACTGCGTGGGAGGGGAGGAAATGGAACCAACCAATCACTGTAAAGGTGACACCTTATCATGCACCTAAGCTTCCAAAAGCTGTTTACACACTGAACTTAAACAAATCAGGCTCTGCCCACTCAACTTCCTTTCAGGGCAATCTTTGATGCCTGTGTGCCCACACTGTCCTCATAAGTCTTGTGTCGTGCCCTTTATGACCTCATAATCTGTTTTAAACCTTATAATATTTCAGTTACGATATGTGATACTAGAAATCCACTGTGACATCATGACAATTTTGACATCATACTGACAGACATCATGAACACTGTGACATCATAATCCTCCTACGACTTCAACATATTTGCAACGACACATTCCTTTGTACATACCACAGTCCATTCGTGAACTCATATTCTCTGTGATTTCATGACAAATGAGATCCTTTTTATGCCATTTGGATATCACCAACCAATTGTGGCATCATAGACCTACTGTGACCCCTTACCTGTATGGCATCACCAACTAATTGTGACATCAAAACTTTTGTGATGTCACAATATGACACGATGATCATGACATCTGTCAGTGTGATGTCACAATGGTCATGATGTCAGTGGATATCTGGTATTTCATGTCATACATGAAATATGAGGTTGAAAAATTATGAGGGCAAAAAGGTCTAAGATATCACAATGTTAGCATGTCACAAAAGTTATGAGGACAGATGTTTGTGATATAAAATTGTGTTAGTGATATCACAATGGCACTGTGATATCACAATGTGATTATGACAACAAAATGGTTATGTAGGCACAAAAAAGTGTTTCTGATATCAACTCTCATGCCACATTGGAAATACAATGAAATCACAGAATAGGCATTCACAATGTGTCTATGATGTCACAATGACAATTGTTGTATAATGCAATTATGTCATTGAGTTTGGTGATATCACAATGAGTTGATGCTCTCATAATGAAAATGTGATGTCACACTGTTGAGGATGTCTCAAAAACTTTTTGATGTTATAATGGCATGTCTGATCTCAATTGTAAGTTAACAACAAGGATATGGGTACACAAAGGGACTGTGCTGTTGAAAAGGGCATGTGATTTTTCAAAGGATCTAAGAGGTCATAATAGATTTGAGATGTCACAATGGAATCATGATGTCACAATGAAAATATTGTCGCAATGGGTTAGTGATGTCGTGCTGATGATGATGTCAAAATGGTTTGTGATGTCACAACGAGTTTGAAATACCACAATCAAATTTCCAATTTCAATAGCTACTAGTTCACAAGGAGGATACTTTAATAATCACAGGGCCCCAATAATCCATAGGGTCCGATAATCAGCCATGCACCATGTCCTGGCCAGCTGGAGAGGACACAATATGCCACCAAAGAAGGAGGGTCATTCTGTGGGAGGGGCTGGTGAATTAATCAACATGTGTTGAACTGTCAAGAAGTGATTGGGCTGTGGGCAGTTTGGGATATGTCAGTTAAAAACTGTTAGGAAGTTGGAGTAGAGAAGGGGTACAGACTTTATATAGGCTACTTGTTCAGAGCAATAGAAGGAAAGGGAAAAAGGGAAAAGTCCTGGAAGGAAGGAAATGATGTGATAGCAGAAGGGGAAAGAACCTTGGAGGAGAGGAAGTTGAGGCGGGGCAGGAGGTGAAGGATGGCAACTGACGACCCAGGCAAAGCAGTTCAGACCTGTGGAGAATGGAGAGGCCTGAAGAGGAGAAGGAACTGGTAGAAGGGAAAAAAGGAAAGACGTAGAAGGATGTATAGTTCTGTAGCCAAGGAGAGGAAAAGAG